>NC_079530.1:15420760-15593260 GCF_003711565.1 Takifugu flavidus
GAAATAAATGTGGCCTGACAGCCACATCAAAGAGTTCAGCCAGAGGCTTACTGCTACTTAGGGCACAGGAATGTTGTTGCTAAGCATCAGCCCACAACCTATCAGGGTGCAAAGAGGGCCCTGTCCTGCCTCAGAGGGGGGGGGGGGGGGGGGCGAAGAAGGGAGGGCGGCTGACATTGAGGGGAGGCTAGGGACTCAAGGAGATTTTTGTAGCTTAAAGCAATTGTTGGAAGAAACAAGCCTTCTGTTTTGTTTTCTCTTGACACCATTTCTGCTTCTTCTGCTTGCAAAAGACATGTAGAAAAATCTCTTTTGATATCTTTTCTCTTTGGGTCTATATCAAAATATTTCTTTTGTGTCTGCGCATGGAACTTTTTCCTCCCCCCCCCCCCGCGCCCCCCCCGCCTCTGTAAACTGGTGCTGCCTTCTGATCGTGTCGGGGATCAGAAGAGACGCAGCTCGCGAACTCATTGGAGTCAACATTTAATGCCGGCGTGACGCGTTCACTTCTCCGCGAGATGGAATTTTTGATGATCCCCGCCTCGCGTCTGTGATGCCGGGGCTCGGGAGCGTCGGGAGCCCAGAAACAAACAATGAAAAAGCAAATTAGCCGCAGCGGCAGTGACGAATTGAGGAATTCAGGCTCGAAAAATGGAAATTCATTCACATTTTTACAGCCGAACTCGGAGACTTCTGAGTGGAAATATTAGAGTGTGTGTGTGAAATCTATAAATGGTGTGTGTGTGTGTGTGTGTGTGTGTGTGTGTGTGTGTGTGTGTGTGTGTATGTGTGTGTGTGTGTGTGTGTGTGTGTGTGTGTGTGTAGGGGGGGGTAATGTTGTGGTCCCCGCAGCACAGAAGTCTTTGCTCAGCAGGAGGACCGCTGAACGTGTGCTTGATGATTTACCAGTTCTGGTCCAATGAACTCGTAAATGTATCACATGATCAGTGATCACAGGAGCGGCGGTTCAGGCGCCTTCGCTCGGGGCCGCGAGGCGCACGGGGCCGACCGGTGACCCTTTCATGTACGGCTGAGCGTCAGACAGGCAAAGGTTGAGTGTTGCTGGATGTTAATCATCCGTGGCGACGACTGAGAGGAGCTCACAGGGCCATGGTTTGTTTAGGGGGGGGGGGGGGGGGGGGGCACAGGCCTGTTTTAGTTAGAGTTGACCTTTGCACTCTCAGAAGCTACACAATCACATCGTTTCATGTATATTCGCATTACCGGACAAATAAATTCCCTTATTTCCACAAGGGGAGAAGTGGAAAACTTTATTCCGACATGTTTTCTGGCCTGTTTAAACTGCAGAAATATTTTCCACAAACTACAAACTCCACACAAACAGGTATGCGCTTAAAGCGGAGCAGAGTGTGTCGTCTTTCCCCTCTGATTAAGGGCCGTAGCTGCCGTCAGAGCTGTTTTCCAGAGTGTAGCATATTTAATAATTGAAGAGTCGGGGAGCGGACCTGTCACGCCTGCTTGTCTGGAATGTTTCCCGCGCAATTAGATGCAGAGAGACATTTGAAGAGGGCCCACGAAAAGAGCCACCAAAAGTGACATGTGAACTTAAAGGAAATTAGCTCTTCACACGAGTGAAAGCTGAAGGTTACTTAGCGATGCTTAACTGGGGCTGCGGCGGCGTGACACGCGTCTTTGACTCGGGCTCGCCACAGAGATTCCAGGGCTGCGATTTTCCCTACTTTGAGGCGACTTCAGTCATTGAGATCACAGAGGGGAAGCAAACTAATTTTGACTAAAGGAAGAGTGTGTGTGTGTGTGTGTGTGTGTGGACCTGAGATGTGTCGAAATAATGAGATCTCTTGATGTTTTTTGCAGATACGGGAGGATGCCGGCAGACGCACAACTCCCGCATGTATTTAACCGCAACCCACCAAACACACAACACAGAGCGCACGTGCACGGACTCGCTCATGCAACCGCGTACGCATAAAAATACAGAGTTAGACAAACACGTGTTAAATATAGCGGAAAACAAAACTAAAGATTTCCAAAATCAACAGCAGCTGTCTTTAGACATGCTGATAAAACCTAATTAATCATGATTAAAGCTCTGATCATGTGACTTCGCTTTGCCTTTGATGGAAAAATACCAGACGACAGCTTGTAAACATGGATATTTAATATGCTCCTTATCCATCTCTGCGCCTCTGACAACCTCTCAGGAACCCCCCCCCCCCCCACATCTGTGAGTTACAGGTCACAATGATAACGCTGTCATCCCCCCACGCCGATCATAAGTCACAGGCAAACGACCCAGATCCTCCGTGGCGAGGAGAAAAACCCTCCGCGGGCCTGTAAGCTGTGTGGCTACACCGTGTCATCTTTATGGCGCGGAGCGGAGCGGCACGGAGCGGAGCGGAGCCCGGCTCTCTAATCACTCTGCCTCCTCCATTTACACAGACGGGGACGGAGCAGCAGGCAAACAATGCTTTAAAAATGGAGCCCCCCCCACCGCATGCCTGCGCTCTTCCACCGGTGGCTGCCGCCTCGCCGTTTCTCTGAAAGCTGGAGAGGGGAGATAGCGGCGGGCCCCACGCCACGGCGCTCCTCCCGCCTGCGCTCATCCTCGGCTCCTCTCCGGGAAGGACTTGTGAAGGTGAGCGGCTGCGTCGGCAGAGTGGGAATAAAAGAGACAAACCCGGGCTGGAAATGAAATAAAAAGTAGCGGTCTTAACCAGTAATTGCGCTGCTTTGCTGAGCACGCGTTCAGATCTCTAAACCTGATTTAGTGACGGCGCCGCGGCCACAAATCACCGCGCCCTCTGAGAAACACTTGTGCTATGAAATTGTTTAATCTCATCAAGTTGTGCTTTCACAGCGCGCCATAAATCACGTCGTCTTTGTTATCATAGACCTCCACGAGCGCCTCTGAGGCAGGCAATGGATCGTGGGTCTATATAATCTGGACTGCGTAAACAGCAGCGTCTGAGCAGCCTGAAATACCTTCATATTAGCCGCGGTGCAGCTGGCGGAACACAAGCGCCCTGATGGATATCTCATTTCCTGCTCCCTGCATCTATTTCAGGCAAATTATTACCGCATAAATTTCTTGTCAACAGAAACGGCCAATTAATTAAGCTAAAAATGCAGCCGCGATGGCGGCGACGCACCACACAGGAGAGCGGCGCCGATGTTCCGCCGGGGCGAATTTACGGCGGGGGTCACCGCGATGAACGATTTTTAACTCTGTCGTAAAGCGGCAGGCAGGCCAATGTCCACACGGGAGCCGCGCTGCCCACCAACGCGCGACATATTTGCATAAAGTGTATTTATGTGAGGAGGCTGGAGGACGACAGCCCGGGCGAGGAAATAAAGTTTACAACTGCTAAACAAAATGTCCGCCAACCCCCGCCTCCCCGCCGCTTCATCAAAGACGTGTGGGGAGGGTTGGCTGGAGATCACACCAGCATATTTGGCATTTAAGACGCAGCATATACACATTTAACAGAGCTCCCGAACTCAATGAATTATTCATAATGTATGAGTGGTTGGTGTTTGTTGGGGGGGGGGGGCGTTTATTCAGCTTGGGCCATTTATCAGACAGTGAGGATCCCACGGCGGGATGAGTTGGGAGATTTATCTGCGTTCGGGCTCCAACGCAGATAAATCAGCGGGTGTAATCACGCTGCGAGCGGCCCAGCTGTGACCCCGTGGTGAACTAATGACACGGGGATATCTTCCTCTCTTCCTGTTCCTGGCTAAGGCCCTTAAGGTTAGCTCCCTGTCAGGCGCTTGGCTAAAGAAAGACGCGGCCTCACAGTGGGAGGGGGGGGCGAAAGGGGGAAGCTTCACGTCCCTCCTGTCCTGTTTACGCCGCCGAGCAGGATTGTTGAAGCGTTCCTATAAATAACAGCAGCGGGCTACTGCGCGCCGGCGTTAGCTAACACGAAGGCAGCCCAAGAACAGGCAGTGATTTTTGCAGGTTTTTCTTCACAGCAGCTCGTGTAAAAGATACTGCTGATGATGTCTGCAGTCGCCCCCCCCCCATCCCCAGCCTCCTGGACCGAGCCCGCTCTGATTTATCATGTCTTCTGCTAGCAGGCTGTCCGCTGATTAAGCCGGTGGAACTTTGTTTCACTCTCCTCTCTCTTTAATCTGTCTCTCAGAGAGATAAATTAGCCGGTGCCGTGCCAGCTCCTGCTCTCTTTACCTCTCTCTGATTTTTCCCTCTGTTTATCTTTCCTGCCTGTCACACGCTGGGAAGAGAGCGGACACATCTGCTCTCGCGCTGCTGCGGGAGATAGGGCCGGGATGCATCCCCGCTCACATTTAGCTCGGAGCGTCTGCGAGCGGGAACGAGCGTGTTTTTCCTCTCTTTTTCTCTCCGTGACAACATACTGTCAAACAATCTCCCTCTCCTTGGCCGGGCTCAGGCGCGCTTTGTTGCTAGATAGTAAATCAGGGAGTATTTATGATCTGCAATCCCCGTTCTTAGCCTTTTAATGGCTACACGTTTGTGGGTGAATTAAAGGGGGTTTTATTCTCCAGGCTGCCGGCCAAAGCGAAGCCTGGGTGCCTGCGCCTGTGAATGTTTCCCCTCTCTGCTCTTGCCTGGGCTGTAAATCACCTTCATTGTCAGGCCGCGCTAAGTTAGTGTGCGTCATTGGGGAGAGCAGGAAGCACTGAGCGTAATTCTGTCCATCATTTGAATTTATTGTATCGGTAGCTTTGTAATCTCCGCCCTGTAAATTAACTGGCTGACAGACAAGTATTTGGTTTTAAAGCCAGCCTTCATCAGCATTTTGGGTGGCTGCGTTCATTATTCCTCTCCCGGCTTTCTGCTCCCCCTTTCCTGTTATTCTTACAATTACACTGTAGTCATAACATCTGTTTGTCAGGGTATTAATTCCAAAAGACAGCTAGAGAGACAGGAAGGGAGAAGAAGAGAGGGGGAAGACGGAGTCTGAGGACACGACCTTGTTTGGAGGTTTCATTCCAGGTGAAATATAAAGCCTGATACAAGGGCACGGCTGCAGCATCTGCTTTGCAGATAGTGCACTTGGCTCCGCGTCTGTGCCAGTGAATATAAATCAGGCAAGGCATCTCAATGCTATAAGCCCAACTTTTAGAGGCCAACAAATCTTTAACATGAGATTAAGGCCCCGCAGGAGCCATTTATCACTGAAAATAGAGGAAAATAGCAGAGCACTCCAAAGTCTATGCAGTAGAGTCAGGACTGATGAGTCAGAATGACTGTGTTTAATGCTCCAGGACCTTTTCTCAGGCTTTCTTACCCTCTTCTTGCAGCTGGACTCAGTAGGTCGCTCCATGAAATTGAGAATGATAAAGCTGCCCATACAAATTTCATTAAAGGAAGCAGCGAAATGGCATCAAAGCTCAGAACAACGAGGACCAGACTAACGCTTAGCTGCTCTGATCCTAAAAGGCGAATACATTTTCAAAGTCGGGGTCGGCTTTGTGCCTTTAAATCACCGGCATTGGACAAGACGCTTCGCACGGCGGATCCATTTGTACTCGCGGTGAGAAGAAAGAGAGGCTGTGAAAGCCTAACAATGAACAATACCTCCCTGTAGCCTCCTTAACGCAATGTATTTACATATCAAGCCGCTAGCCCCGATATGTAAACACACTCCATCAGACACCGCCATCACAGCCAATGAGAGCCGTTTCAGCTCCCCGGTAAGAGTGGAGAGCGAGACAAAAGGGAGAGAGGCCCGAAAGAGACATCTCGTGTCATCGCCCATGAGAGATAATGGAGCCGTTATACATCCTTGATCAGCGACACATCTCGCTCTCCCTTTGCTAATTCTTTGTCTCACTGCTCTTAAAGTCTCCCTCTGTCAGACGTGAGGAAGAATTCCAGCACACTTCACTGTGATAGCGCCTCATTCCTTTTTTTCTGAGGACTTCAATTTGCAGCCCAGCCTAGAAGGCAGCTCCTCCTGATATGTTAATTGGGGGGTACTTAAGCGCTAAAAGATTAACATAAAACCCTTTAGAAACTAGCTAATAGTTTATGATAATTCGTGCACGGCCTTTGTCTGTCTATCATTATATTGCCTCTAGCAGTAATTTTATCAAGGGCTGTAAAATATCATTTAAACCAGTTCGCTTTCAGATAATTAATAGCAGAAACTGTAGCGCTGAACCACACTGGCACCATTAACAATATGGCATTTGAGCTATAATTAAAGTATTTGATTTTATTAACCTATTCATATCGCTGTGTAAATGATGACACAGACACACAGACAGTCTCTTTCTCCCCCCGCTGAAGCACCGTCACCAGTGCAATTACAGCAACCCTTGCTCCTCTCTGCAGATTAAAGCTTTTAAATTAGCAGGTAAGTGCTGGCTGAGAACACGCTAACACAGCAGTGCCGAGCCGGGAACAATCACACCCATCTGCCTCCAGATCTACAACCCATAGCGGCAGCGTGACACCGCCATCATAGAATTCTGAACTTTTTATTTGATTTCATTTTTAATTGGCTAATTTAAACACTTTAATAATAAAAAACCTATAATAAGATTAAATTTGGGGGAAAAACGTCACCTTCGACTCAACCGCGTAGCCAGATCGTGCAGTGTTGGAGCTCGTTGGCCCTCTGTGACAGAGACAGGAGCTCGTGCACACATATTTCAGACACCCCCCTCATGAATAATACAAACCTCCCTCCACTAAAGAGCGATTTATTCATCTGCATACCTGGAGCCTCGCAAGATGATTGGCCCGCCATTACCACCGGAGAAAAAAAAAAAAAAGGAGGGAGAGAGAAATGTCCCCGAAACAATTTGCTTCAAAACGAGACAGGAATGATTCTGTTCTTTTCAAGGCCCGAGACAGGCCCCTGTGCATAATGATGTTAGCGTAATGGGGTGACAGATAGACTGGGAGAGCGTGACATTAGCAGGAGGGATGCGCCAGTGAGCAGCCGCTCGGCTGTGGTCTCGGAGGGCCCTCAGACGTACATCCGCGACATCGCTTATCTCGCAGCTGTACGAGGCAACAAATGAAGACGTGTCATGTTTCCAGGCCCAGCGAAACGCCGTCTCATTCCGGCAGACACTCCACCTAATGACGGAGGGAGACCTCTGCATTCCAAACGCTCGCCGTCTGGAGTGTTATTAGCGGCGGGCGATCTCAATCAGTCAGATCAAGAGGACCGAGGGAGGGGGGCTCTTCAGGTGTGATGGATTTACCTGCTCACAGCACCAAGTTTGTTTAAGCTAAGAAGAATCTCGCGCAGCTGGGACAAAGACAAAGAGACGAGGCCGGTCTGAGGGCGCCCCCGTCCACACCCAGACCTTCTCCCAGGCTCCATCTGCTGCACTGCCCACCTGTAACACGCCAGCATCTGCTGTTCCCCTTCAAACGCAGCCTTATCTCACGCCGGCCCTGCCCAGACCCCGCACCGCCGCTACGCTCCGGCCGACCGCGCTCTGGGAAACGGTGACGCCGCGGTGATTGAAATCATCTGCTGCAGTTTTTCTAGCGCCGCGCTAATCTAGACGGAGGTTAATGGCACCGAACTCGGCATAAATGGCCGCGATCCCTCTTCATCCGCATTTCTTAACCATAACTGTTGAGACTGGAGCTAAACAGCCATCACTTATGTTGCTGTTTGGGGGGGCGGGGGTTATTTTTGCATTAATCTTAAGATAAATAGAGAGGGCCCTCGCGGCTCTTTTATAGGGGGACTTGAATGAGCTGCATGTAATCAATTTCAGCGTGTTTATTTCAATATTTAAAACAACTTTATCAAGGCTGTCGGGCTGTCATACAAACGCCAAACGCTGCGCAGAGCGACTGTCTTAGAACGTATCTTGTTTACTTTGGTCTGCAAACGCTGAATCAAACAGGGCGATGACCTCTTTTTTTATGAGTCTCCACACAATCACCGTGGTGCTGGTGGAGAACGCTGCGAGGAAGCGCCTCTCTCTCCTCTGAGCTCGGATCGCTGCCGTTAGCCAGCCCTTTGGGGGTGGGGGGGGGGATGTAGACATGCCCCTCTCTGGGGTTCTGTACATACGGCCTGTGCCTCACTTCAAAGGGAGGGCAGGAGGGCAGCATGCTCCCCCGCCTCCACCCCAGATCCACTCACAGCTGATTCCTCCGTGCGCGTAAATGTTTGTGTGTCTCGCCCCGACTCTCTCCGGGCCCCTCTAGCTTTCCATTCAGACGGCTCCCCCCCCCCCCCCCGGTCCTTTTTGTTCGGGAGGACGGATAAAGGAAGACATGAAGGTACGAGCTGCGGCTTTTGTGTGGGCGAGCGTGACCGCGCGTCTCTCTTTGATGCCCGATAAGAGAAGAGCTAGCGTGCCGTGTGTAAACACACCGTCGTGCCGGGCTGCCTCCTCATCCTCCTCATCCTCCTCATCCTCAGCTTTGGAGCACATGACGGTGAACTGGGAAGGTTCGATCAAATATCATCTGAGACATGATGATTCACAACGGCCCATTTTAAGAGACAAAGAACCAAAATAGAGGCTGCAACACGGGGAGGCCCGGCCCTTACAAACCCCTCATCCTCCGCAGGTTTACATGGGACTGGCGGGTGACCCAGGGTTCACCAGGCCCCCTCATCATTTTCAGTCAGGCATATTTCCGGACACCCTAGAGTAGCTACCCCACTGGGCTCAAACTCCCTGGCCACCGTGGCGCTCCCCTGCAGGTCTCCTCTACCAGGACGACACGCCTGACAATCTGAGTGAGGCTGAACGGCAACATGTTGTTAAGATGCCACAGAAGCCATTTAGCCGACGCCTGACGAGGATGTTATACGGTTCACGCTGAGTGAAGGTGCCTTCCTGTCACTGGGGCAATTAATTTGTGTTGTTTGTTTTGCCGAAGCCCCTGGGATCCTTCCCACGTCAACGCCATTTGAGCGCCCTTCCTTTTATTTGGAAGGGGGATCCTTTTGGTATGATAATACGAGCAAGTATAACAAGAAACTATTACGGTGTTAACACACTTTTCATAAGACTGAACTGCTCATTCACTAAATG
Source organism: Takifugu flavidus (assembly GCF_003711565.1). Taxonomy (NCBI): domain Eukaryota; kingdom Metazoa; phylum Chordata; class Actinopteri; order Tetraodontiformes; family Tetraodontidae; genus Takifugu; species Takifugu flavidus. Next base: position 15,429,752 of record NC_079530.1, read on the forward strand.
ATTAATCCTGACAGTGAGCCGCCAGCACCGCATGACAAAATCTTTAAATACAGCCTGTTAAGACAAACTGTACTTGTAATGTCACAATGATTTCATCCATGACGGCTTAGCTGCCCTCTTTCCATTCACCAGGTGCTTAATTCCTGTCAAACTCTGAAACTAGGTCTCCCTTGAGGGACTCAAGAGCTGAGGAATTTGACTGAGACAGACAGCACTATTAGCAGGGCCTGGATGAGCCCCAGCCCCGAAAATCCACTCAAAGCTGGCACCAGCAAGGCAGGAGGAACAGGTCTCTTTTCTCCCGGTTTAGCCAGGAAGACGTTAAACAAATGTCCATCACTCCGTCAGGAGGGGAGCCGACTTGATCTGGAGGGCGAGGAGAAGGTGGAAGAGCTGCAGTCCGAGGAGACATTCAGGGCGATAGCATCTAAGCTAAAGGTGGCGTTGAGACGCAAAAATGACACATGATTAAGGTCGTTATGCTTTTCAAACCTTTACACCCATGTTCAGCCCACCTGATGGTGGCAAAGGTCCCGTGGAAAACTGGTCATGAGGCCATTCTGCAAATACAGAATCGTTAACCTGATAAATGATTTGATATCATCCTCTCTGGGATCTGACCCACTGACCTTTAGCTGATAACTCCATCATCTCTCTCTCTCTCTCTCTCTCTCTCTCTCTCTCACACACACACACCCACAGTAGTTCTGAGTCCCATTTATCAGCCAGGAGCTGTCCGTCATCATCAGCTTTGATAACGTCTAATAGTGTCTCCAGCAGAACTCCCAGCCAGCGTGGGTTTGTTTCCCCGGCTCGCCGGCCTCTTCTTCTAATCACCTTTCATTACAGCCGTCTGATCCCCGGCTCTTCTTTGTGTACCGCGCTTCATCGTTTCTAATTGCACGTGAAAGATGCCCCCTTTGATTCCGCCTGCGTGCCAGAGTGTTATCAGGGAGCGAGTGTGGAAAAGTGTCGCTCACGTCTGTCTGCTGGGAGGCTGACGGAGCCGCGCCTTCACCTGCTGAGGACAAACCCGCTTCTCCCCGAGATATGACGCGTCTATCAGAGGCTCAGAGGATATCAGCGCTGCCTGTCAACATAATAGCGAGGGGTGGGGGTGGGGCAGCACAACTGGAGGAGGGGAGGGGGGGGTGAAAGGGAAAACTGGAAATCCGGCTTTGATTGCGCAATTCTAACAGAGCAGCCAGTTGTGAGGCGGATGTTTGACTGTCCGACTGCCTGGTGACGATCCAAGAATATATCAAACGCTGCTCTTCTTTAAAATCTCCTCATTTGTTGCTCTTCAGCGGAGGTTGTGTAACCGCGACGTCGGCCTTGTTCACTGTCAGTGTTTAACCTTTTCAGAGCGATGTCTGGGAGACCTTTGGTGGCCGCTGTGCAGCCGTCTGCAGGTTTTATGTCCCTCGCAAGAACTCATTAAACCCCCCCCTCCCCAACACAGACACGCACGCACACACCCCTCACACACACACACACACACACACGCAAACACACACACACACGCCACGGCGCCTCACCCATTGGAAACGCATTGACGGAAAGATGTTTCTTAAATTTGTCAGGCCGGTATTCCGAACCCGGAGGAGACACAGCAGCGTCGGCCAACAGGCGATAACCGACTTCACCTCCGTGTTTCTCTGACGCTGATGAAGGGAGATTTGAGGGTGAAACGTAAGATGACTTGTGGATCCGAACGGTGGGGAGAGCTGCGGAAAGATGAATGAGCTCCTCGGGATCGAGGGGAAAGCCGCTCTTTGTCCGCCGCTATTTACCAACAATGAGGATGATAATATCAATCAGCGGCCTGTCGGCAACCCAAGAGGCTTGTGAGGAGACCAAAGATTCTTTTAGAGCCCTTCAAAAGGACACGCTGAGGTACACGCCATTCGGGAGCAGGTAATGCTGTCAGAGTGTTCCAGGACCCGGCGCTCCGGTGATGAGTCAACCCGCCCGGGGCCCTTCCACGATCAAGGCCGGGAAAACTAAAGCTGACGGGTTAATGAGCTAGCAATCAGCACAGCGAGATGAGCGGCGCAGCACCGACACGTCGGCCCTCCGCCTGTCTGTGAAATATAGCGGTGGATAACGGATTTCCTCCCCCGGCCTTTAGCGGTGATGAGTGGGAGAAAACGCGCGGCGGCGGCGGCGGGGACGGTTCCGTGTAATTACTTTTGGCCATCTTTCAAAGCTTCCCCTCGCAGGAGAGAGATGTGTGACAACATTTGACAAGAAAGCCAACAAGCTTTCCATCCAGAATAATGGAATCCATCAGGATGAGGCAGACACACCTGTCTGGCTCTCAGAACAATGCCACACCGCCTATTTATTAGGTGCCAGAAAAGTTTATGTTTGTTCCCTGACAGTGACAGCAACTTGATCCTTTTTCATTTTTTTTTTTTTTTTTGGAAAGGGGGAGTTGAAGCTTTGGGGAGGAGACGGAGGAGGAGGGAAAGTCTGACTCACAGATTTCCTCCTCTGGCTGCTGCACAGTGAGTTCTCTTTCTTCCCGATAGCTGTCTGCTGTGAAGTCAGGAGACAAATAACAAAGACTGTCATTCTCCAGGAGCCTCTCACTAATTCTTCCGTCCCCCCCCCACCAAATGACACGTATTATATCCTTCTGACACCTGAAGTTCAGCACCATCTCCATCTCTCTGGGCTTTGCAGTGGGATGGCACATCCGGGGACACACACACCACTACTGATTATTAAGGCAACATCGGCTGCTGGTATCAGTCAGAACCCTTTTAGAGAATTGTAATTGCCCCCCCCCCCCAAAATAGACTTTTATTGTTCTACCTTGATTCAAAATATAAAAACCCAATTTCAAAAAATCCTGCCAGAGATTTGACGGCTGTCATCCCAGCAGTTAATAATTAGGCTTCCTCCTGCCACGGAACGCGGCGCCACGGCGACAAAAGCCAACGGCAGCCGAGGTGCCGGCGTATTAGAAATAGTCCGAGCGGATGATTAATGAGAGGGGCCATCTCGCATGCAGACAAAAGGCTGCCCGCACAGCTGCCTGCGCACAAAGAGGTCGGAACAAAACGGAACACGACGAGCCTTGTCCCTGGAAGAACTGAGGCGGAGTGGCGGGGGGGCGGGGGGGCACGGCAGGTAAATTTCCACTGACTGTTTAAAGACTTTATTTAACCTTCGAGCACGGTGGGGGGGCGCATGGACAGACTCTGTTATGGGTCTGGCCCGTTCCTTCTGTCGACCAAGAGGCGTACGAGCGGTACGAGGAGACAAAGTTGAAATTTGGGGATTTCAATGTTAGTTTTCCAATCTTTTTCCCCCGTTTCTATTTCCATCACGTGGTTTCTCACCGAGACGACTGGAGCACCGTCGCTGGTAATGCTACAATTTCCCATTCTGAAATCACATTCATCAAAGTAAAGTCAACAGGTAACAACAGCTGCAAATGTGTTTTTCTCCCAGCCCCACAAACAAACACGGATGCCTTATTCCTCCACCGGCCAACAATTATCTTGAATATTTGGATGCGAGTTTGCTCCGAGCAGGAATTTCCATTTGACGGGCTTTATTCTTCTCCTCCACTTTGCTGCTCCGGGTTGGCAGGGCTCTCAGTTGTCACAGCGTCTCCTTTTAATGCCCCTGACAGGGGGTTATTTGCTCCCATATATGTTTTCTCTCCAATTACACCATGGCAGGATGGAGGCTGCCAAACCACGCCGCAGAGACGATGATGGTCAGCTCTTTGACTAGTCCTTCCTGCCTCCTGCACTATATTTTTCATCTTTTTAGCTTCTATTAGAGAGGAGGACTCTCTCATTTATCTGTCCTTGCTCCAAAGTGTTGTTTAACACCTGAGAAACGGCACCATAATGGCTACCGCTATTCGGCAGGAACGGCAAAATTGGACGTTGGTCCTCAAATGACTGGCAAAAATACAAGAGCAGGGAAATATTGTGGAGGGGGAAAAGGCATATTTAGTAAAAAAAAAACAAAAAACAAGAAAGACACGACAGACAGCATTTGAGAAGAGTCTGACTCCAATTAATTGTCCACACAGACCGAGCAGCTGTAGCAGCACGAGCTGGGGGGGTTGGGGAAGGGGGGGGCGGTTTATTACCTCAGATTGTCTTAATTATGTCAAAGTGTTTCAACTTGCAAATTTAAGAAAAAGAGTGCGGCTGCACTCCATAACAGATTAATTCGAATAATTTGCTTTATTCTCTGTGGCTGTTTACAGCAATCAGGGTGATCAAAGACAAAGCGAAAGCGATACCAGGGGAGCGATATTTCAGATATACAAGATGCAAACCCGCCGAATCAATAGAGCAAACAGACAGCATTTGTGAGCATAGCTTAAAGCTAAGTGGGATGCCAAATGCAAAGGCTGCCATTGATAGCACAATGAAAAATGCATGATTTCAGAGAGAGAGCGCTCTTTTATCTACGAGGCACGATCAATAGTGGGAAGGGGTTATGGAATCAAAGTTGTTTTGCTGATGCGCTCGTTAACCGACACTCTTAAAAACATCTGAATGCAATTTCGCAGAACAAAGCGCGCGAAAAGACAATTGGAGGCGAGTAAGGTGAAGTTCTGTCGGATGATAAACTTTTTCGCATTCTGCGAGGCTGAGCGTCCGGGGCAGCGCCAGTCGGATCCATTTACCACTGACGAGCGCTACGCGCCCTCGATAACGGCTACAGGACAATCCAGGCAGATTTAGCGGGTTTTCTTCTGGAACACCAGAACTGTAGCGAGAGTTCTGCACGGGGCCCATCTGGAGATAACTGTGAGGTAACCTGAGCCTCGCCACAGGCCTGTGAGGAGGCCGAGGCAGACCCAGACCACTTGGGCAGCGCCTGCCTGGACCGGGTACGTGAAAGGAGACAGATCGCAGGAGAGAAAGGTGGTGGTGGTGGTGGTGGGGGGCAGAGAAACAGGGAGGCCAGAAAGTGAGACACACGAAAGAACAGGAGACGCACAGGGAGGGAAGCGCCAGAGAGAGCAGGGGCGATGAAAGTGACCGAGAGCCAATGACAGGTTGGAGACTCATCACACATCCGACCATAGAGGGACCCGGCGTTTAAGCTAACAGATAGCAATCGCAGCTATCACGGCGCGCTGAGGCTAACAGCTAGCAGCTACCCTGTCACCGCCACCTTCAGCAGCCCCGTGTTTTCATCCTCATATGCACGAGGCGGCACTGTGTCTTTTCTTCTGACGGAGATAAGATGTATAAATTATGAGCAGCTGACAGAGTCTACTTCAGCGCCCCCGGCGTCTCATCAATCACTAGCCTGTGTGTCAGCAGGTAACTGACGTGGCCCCCGGAGGCACAACCCCCTCTTTAGGTGTACGAGTGTCTTTGTGCACAAGGAAAATGGTTTGCAAGTGCGCAATTTGGCATCTGCACATGCATACGCGTGCGTACATATACGGTAGCTGGTGTGAAATGATGACTCAGCCTCGCTCAAGGAAGGAAAACAAAAATGACATGAACAGATTTCCTGGAGGTTTCTTGTGATTCCAGATTATCCGATGTTCCATTTTACTCTAAAAGAGGAATGTCAATACCATTAAGGAAAGGGCAAGCGCAGAGCTAGCTCGCCGGGTGGACTTTTGGAGCCCTGGAAATTCTGCGGTGGACCACCCAGTATGATTATTAGCACGGGCCATTTTCTACGGACCTCGGCTTCCCACGGCTCGCTGCGGCAGATAGACCCACAGGAACAATTTCCTTTTTGGTGCTAAATTTCTAATTAAACATGGCAACACTTGGGATTTTAACCCATTTTATTGCTGTAATAACAGGCTGCAGCTTGGATTACAGGGTAATTACAGAGCCTTAAAGGCAACGCACACCTTTCTCAGCCTCAATATTGAATTTGGGATCAGTTCATAATGCACAAAATAAACAACTCAAAAATTCAGTGAAATTTTCATCCCCCCTGACTGAATCGGTACCAGGCCTCAAAGCACACAGAGCAGAATTCCAGAATGTTTACGCAGACGTCCTAACGCAGACAGTGTTCGCTCGTGCATACAGTATTGATCCGCTGTCTGGGAGCCAAGTTGCAGGAGAGGAGGAGGCAGAAAAGTTTGTCTCCCTGCGGTATCGGGAGAAGCAGCTCATCTCAGCACCAAAGAGAGGGAGGGCTGTCATGTTCCGCGTGATGAGCTGAAAGACTAGAGGCGGCCCGGAACAGCGGGGTATTCCTTCCCCCATAAACAGACCTCTGAAAACAAACAGCTCCACCCCACAGAGAAGGAGATGGGACGGGGAGACAAGAGGGGAGGGCAGACAGGTGTCAGGGAAGAGTGACATCCGTGACAGAGGCCACTGAGAGGAGCTGGAGGAGATGAAGACGGGAGTCTTCATGAAAGGAGGAGACGCTCCGCGCTCTCCCGCCGTCTGCTCGCCTTCTTCGGGTTGGATTTTGGGACGTTGTGTTTTGCTGAGATGAAACGCACGTCGTGAATTGAGTGAATGCCGTCGGTTCGGACCACCGTGGCGTCAGCGGGGCCTTTGTTTTGAGGCGCTTCCGTCATGTGACGCGTTATCTCTGAGAGGGTGAAAGAAGACAAAAGCTGGGACGAGTGTGACGGCGTGTTAGGCCATGTGATCCACTGTCCAGTGGTGGCGGAGCTGCTGGTTCATCCTCAACACACTGGTGAGGCGAGCCCGAGCCGCCGCGGCCCGGCCCGGCCCGATTCTCACATTACCCCGAACACGTCACAGACACCGAGGTCGCCCGCTGACAGGCACAAACAGTGAGATCTCACAGCCTCCGCGCCCCACCCCGCTGCACAGAAGACGGCGTATCAGGTGATCCCAGGGGGGACTTTTATCGTTCCAGATTAAATTTCGGGGCTACGGGTGACAGTTATAGGTCCAATGAAATAAAAGATGTACTTTAGACAAGGCAGCCGGGTAATACAAGGTCACCAGCACCAGTCTGACGTGTCCTTCACCTCTGGGAGATGTATATCAACCCGAGTGTTAACTGAACCAGGCGAGCGCTGAAATAGAGCCGCACCATCCGTCCAACTGGTTTTGTTTGCCGAATGCTACCGAATTACCTCAGTTCCTGTGTTCAGTTCATCAGAGGTGACAAAACCACCATCTTGGGACGAGCCTCCTTCTGCCGAGGGAGACGATTAGATATCTGTGTCGCTCCAAATAATAAAAAACAAAAACGGTGGGTTGATAAAATCCGTCGCTAATCGCTGGAAGTCCACACAAACAGAGGACAGAACCTTAATTAAGCTCTCAGACATGATGAATACACCCAAGAATGCTGTTTAAGTGTCACTTGACCCCTCCCCCCAAAGGTGACCCCTGGTGCACCCGGGTCAGGGCTCACTCTTTCCCTTATTTGCCGTGCCGAGCAAGAATGTCCCCCCTCTCCGCTATTGTCTCAGCTTAATTTTCTCTCGTCTGCTGCCAAATTTTCTGCTTTTTCTCTTTCCATTCACGGTGTGAGAGGGGTGGTTTGGAAAAAAGGACTCTTCACCAGCAGAAAGCACGGCGACGAGTGGGTATTCACAGCGCCATGGCTGGGAAAATGGGGCTGCTGTGTCTGAAATGGGAACGGGAATGAGTGTGTGCGGATTTTTGGACACATGCATATGAGGGCACTTGAAACCTAGACAGGACAAAAGGACTTAAATAGCTTCTTTTATTTAGAAAATAAGTGATACGAGATGCACCAAATGGAACAAAAAGCTATCTTTTGCCGAGCGGTTGCAAAGGACACTTTGGAAACATCTTAATTTTCTTCCCTCCATATTATTTCTTTCAAAACATCATGACCTCTGGACAAATGCAGGGGAGGCTGATGTTATTAGAGCTGTCACTCCTGCTCCTGACAGACCTGAGCTGTTAAAGCGGCAGCTTTGACTGCTTAATCCTATGAAAAAACACTTGTTTTGTTAGCGGGGTGCTGGGGTCACACCCTTTTCTAACCTGCAGTGCTCCAACAGTCTTAGCCCCCCCAACCCAAACACGTCCCAGCCCTCATCGCTGGCCTTCAGACATCCAACCACCCGCATACACCAGCAACAAAGCCGGCGGTGTCGAGACTACCTGTCTCACCAGCAACCCCCCCCGACTGACCTGCAGATAGCCCTGGGGGAGATTAATTATAGAGGAGTCTGACTTGTTGAGTGAAAATAGACAGACGGGAGAGTGAGGGCAGAAACGATGCAGAGATGTTGTTACAGATGCTGTCACCTCCTGATCATGTCATCCTGCGCTACACTGAGGCAGCGCCGCGCTTACGCTCCATCAGCTTTGCCATTCATCTCTGGGGCTGCTGGTGTTGGACGCCGTGTGTGTGCGCGCGTGTGTGTGTGTGTGGGAGGGGATGTAAAAATGGCAACTTTTAATTTCCAACAGGGTTCAAGTTTTGGTCAGACCCCCACCGAGCTTCACGTTTTAGCAGATCCAAATGTGCCCTCAGCATCCCTGACGTGGTCGTCCTTCATCCAGAGATAAAACAAAGCTCAGCACACGCACGAGACGCTGCGTCCCTTTGATGCGGCTGCGCTTCTTATCAGAGCGCCAAAAAGGCTCCGTGATAAGAACGTACTTCTGTGCGGATGTTGCGTAGACGTCCGCAGAACAGCGAGCTGCCACCGTGTGATCACAGCGATCCGTCCAGACAAAGGGAAGCTCCTCTTTCGCATTACCGCCTCAGATTAGACGACGCGCGGCCATTTGAGTCGCCCGTCGCCTCGACAGCTCCCGTCTCTAATGGACCGAGTGGGATTTCGCAAACGGCGGCGCGAGGAGAGGTCAGCGCGTTTGAAGGTTAGTCCTGTCTGGGGAATCAAAATAAATACCATTCAGGTGCCGCGTCCTCTGTCAGGTGAGCGTCCTAATGACGCCAAGTTAACACATACTAAATAACAGCGCCTCCCCACGCGGTGACAGCCTCAGAAATAATTGACCAGCGTGCTCCAAACGGAGACGCAGCAGGCAGAGAATTCAATCCTGCAGCTGACAGAACCCATCGAGCGTCACTGGATTTTACATTATACACACAGCAATGTCAGGTCAGGGATGCGGCCTCCTGCTACTTATTCGCTACTGCGTCTACGAGGGCAATTTACCAGACTTTCCACAATATCATCTGCTTAACTAATGCAATGACGCCAGGAAGCCTCAGATTTATTTCCTGTCTAGATCACAATCAGACGTGCGCGGCGACCCGTATTGAGCTCACGTTCAATAACCTCTCGCAGCGCCGCCGACGTCTCTGACCCCAGACAAAGACGTCACGGCAGAAAAATACAGGATAAAAAAAAGAGAAATGTAACCTTCTTATGTTCGGAGGCTACCAGCAGTGTGTCATTTCATCCACAAGTTCCCATGTAAAACGTGTCGGCTGGAGGTGGGGCGGCGCGGCGTGAAAGCCCTCAGAGGGGGATCCATTATCCAAACGCCGTATACGGTGTCCTGTCATTTTGTTGTTGTACATGTGTAAATCATTCGCTTCCTGTCAAAGACCTCACCTCGGTAACGGGGTCACGGGGCAACGCGATCCCAGCGCAGACAAAGAGGAGTTTTACCTGAGCACGGCTCGCTACTGATGGTGACAAAGATGACAAAAGCTCGGTGTTGCTGCGGAGGCTGGGAGAGAGTGTGTGTGTGTGTGAGAGTGTGTGTGTGTCTGGAGGGGTGACAATAACAGGATTCCACTCCGACGCTACGGAGCTGCTCATTGTCCACAATGTGCAGCGGAGGTCTTCCTCGCCTTTCTTTTCTTCAGAACGCCGTGGCCTACGGTCGTCCCTACAATGACAGTCGGTGGAAACGCCGGCTTTCATTACACAAAGTATAAATAGTGTAATCTATCAGTGGTGCCAATCAGGATGATTGATTATGGGCTGTCGGGGAGGAGAGTGACATATTAGAAAAGTTTGGTTAACAATGCCTGTAGCTGGTGCTGGGCTGCTGCCACCCAGCCCGGTGATTAATGTGTTGTCAGCCTGTAATCCCACACCCACGCCTAATGAGGCAAGAATTTATCATCCCGGCAGAGTGGCAGATGTCAGGGGGAAAAGAATCCAAGTGGCCAGACACAATATACTTATACTAGCTCGCGCCTGACATGTGTGACAAGTCCTAAAAAGCACAAAGGAGGTCTGTGTAAGCACAAGTGGAAGTGGATGGACGTCCGGCTCTGGGCCCGACTCGCCATCAACCCCGGGTCACATGATCCTTGAGACGCTATGGCTACCCACCATTTTGACTTCTGAAACGCTACTTGGGCATAATTGAACAGAGATCACAACCTCTCAATGTTCATTAACTTGTTTTTAAGTCTTGCATAGGCAGCGAGGGAGCCTAAACAACAATAAAATAATCGGAATTAAGGCCGCGCTGCCTCTGGTGGGGGCGCATGACGACCTGCTTCAAAGGAAACCTAGAAACGCCGGCGCCACAATGGTGATTAATGCGCACTATCAACATCCGCTAGAGACGGGCCAAGGAAGAGCTGATCCCGGGAAGAGATATAAAGTTAGCACGTGTGTGTGGGGCTGGGTGTGAGAAGGAGGGCTTTTTTTTCAACAAACACAACACTAAGCTAGCTGTCTCTCTTTAGGCTAGCAGCATCGTTCCGTCACAAAAGGGACCGAACAGGAGGATTAACCGATCGGGCTGATAGACAAATGCACTGGGAGTGCAGGAGAGGCTGAAAGCATCAGTTGATTAGAGGTGTAACCGAGGGAACATCGCTGCCACCATCTTTCTGTAAAAAGGACCGCCGAGTTGCTTTCTAGAGATATTTTATATCTGTGCCGCTCTGAAGAAGATGGAATTCTGTTCCACGTGCTTTTATTTTAGGGATTCTAAAAACCAAATTAGAAAAGTTCAGAAAACTTGCTTGGGGCGACTCATTAAGGCTGAGCTGAGCTGGTCGCCACGTGGCTGATTCGGTGTCGTGGACGTGCTGATGAAAACACAGGTCCGGAGGGAAAAACCCCCCGAAGAAACGTGACTTCAGCGCGTTTCATTTCCCCCAGCGAGAATGACGTGACACGCGGGTCACACGCCACACGTCTCCGGACTTTGAAGGAGGTAATAAATCAATCCCGGCTCTTTTTACTCACAATTAATTACGCTTTAACATTTGACAGCGTGTTTATGATACGTAAGGCCTGAGTGATTTATGTGGACGGCGTGAGTCACTCCACCCAAAGCGCCGCTGCGTTCTGAGCTGCTAACCGCCGTCTGACCTCCCGGCTGTAGCTGCCGGAGCGCTCGGAGCCGGACAGGCCCCACTAGTCCTGATCCTGGCACCCAGAAAAAGACCGACTCTATCTGACGATCCGACGACATCTGGGATGCTATCTGAGGAATTGAAGGTCATGAAGGTCAACTTTCTACAAGCCAATAATGGATTAAAAATCAATAAATTGGAGGATATATTTGAGATGATGTGTCTAATGCCTGATCATCTACATCAGGGCATCCTCATGTATTAATAATTTGCATTTTTATTGGTTTTATACAGAAGTTGTGAATGAAACTCTAAAATGTAAAACAAAAGTGAAAGGTTGCCAGAGAGGAAACCACACTGAAGGGGGGGTCGCGTTGGTGTATACAGCCTGTAGAGAACTTGAGTGAATTATAGAGGACTGTATAAAAATGTAGCTAGGAAATATGGAATGCAGCGCAGCAGCGATTGGTGGTAAAATATGAACCTGCTCCCACAACAGTCGACATTTCCTCCCCCGGCTGAAACTCTAATCTTTGAGTTCCCTCTGAGGGCAGATTTTAGTTTATTTTTTTCCAGCAAAGTGATTCAGCAAACGCAGCGAAAGCACGTTCAAAAAGCGCTATATTGCGAGCTGTTTGTTATGTTTGAGAGCTTCGGTGAGCTCGTAGATCTCAGGCACAGACGTGAACACAGTACTTTATAGGATCGGAGGCTGTCACAACGCCCCTTTGCCCCCTCCTGAAGCGCCGATTGGAAAACAACTCCAAAAAGTCCACCAAAATAAGGGCAGGGCAGGAAAAATACTCCTGATTCGGACATAAAATGGAGCAGAGCAGCTGTGGAGTCAAACAGGCTGGAGCTGGAGGTAGAACAAAGGCACCTGAAAGGATCCAGGAGGACTTGTCCTGGCTCTGTCATTGTTAATTCCCTTGAAGAACCGTTACTGTCTGCAGGCACTCAGGGACCCTGAGTGATTTACATGATGCGTAGAAGAATGGAGGGATACAATTAAGCAAAATGAAAGCTGAATCTATAGAAAGTGACATTCCAGGAACAGTTCAACTGGAGCAGCGTCTCCCTCATAGCCGTGTCTCTACCCTGCGTCCATCCTCTGTCCACTTTCTCGTGTCCTTCCTCCAGGACAGCGCGTGCTGTCAGAACACTGTGGCAGACGCCGCCTGTTTAATCCCAGGGTTCGACAGCCAAAGTGAGCCTAAAGTGGACCGCATCCATTTTCCAAAAAGCTGCTCAGCACAGTCAGGGCGTCTCTGCGCGCTCTGACGCCGTTTCATCCCGTGACCTCTGCGTCCTCGCAGAGAATTATCACATTATAGCATTCCAGCACGCCCGATTTCCCAAAATACCGCTCAAGGCTTTTCCACCCGACGGTGCTAAAAACTGGCCCCACTTCTTTAACTCCAGGTTATTCTATATTCTCTCCCTCTCCTTTCTCATCTGTTGCACCTAATTTTGGCGTGGATGGTGGTCCTATGGGCTCAGAAGAGAGAAGATGTCACGCTTCTGGTGCTGTTCCCCTGAAGAATCCAAAGCTAGTGAAGAAGTAACAGAACGGAGCGTTCTCAGGGCAGACAAACCATGGAAGGTGGTGGTATAGAACCATGGTCTGGTCATAGCAGAAGGTGCCAGGACACGTTCAGAGCACTGCCGAGGTCCCCTTGAGCAAAGCTACCGAACCCACAAATGCTCAGGGTGCTGCGATAAACCGCCACCTCATGCAGGCGTGGTCCCGCCTTCGTGGGCTCACCAACTGGCCATCCAGCCTCTCCTCTTGCTTCACGCAACACGGAAAACATCGCAAATGCAGGAAAGTTCTGGCGCTCGGATCGCCCTTGAGGCCGCGGCGGCTTTTATCTGAAGCGCGTGGCGACACTCAGCGCCGTGCCGCGATGGAGGGAGTGAAAAGAAGTCGGATCTGCGGTCGCAATCCACGCCAGTGGGACTCGGCAGAGGTCCTGGAAGTTCAGAGCTGTCTCCCCATTAAGTGTTCCGGTATGTGCATCATGCTGTGGGAATGATGCGATGGTGGGAGCTGACGCGGATTTCAGTGCTTCTGTGTCACACCGAGGGAAAAAGACACGTTTTTACTTCCTGTTGGCGCTCTTTCCAATACTTTTGCTAATTGAGACTCAAATTGTGGCCGAGGAGACAGCGAGGCGACTAATTAGCGTCCTCTGTAATGAAGCGACTTGCAGACGGCGTCCTAGGAGCGACCGTTGCGAGCAACACCCTGCTGCACCAGACATAAAAGCAAACACAGATATCTAATTACGCCATCATCTCTCCTCGCTCCGCCGCGCCGTCGCGGTCGCACCGTTAATTGGAGGCTCGCACTATTGGTGAGCTCGCAATCGCTCGCGTGATGTGGACGCTTAGAGGCGGGGGGGGCGCTCGCGGAAGCTGACACATCACATCTCGCCGGACTGGAGACAAACGTTGGGGGAACGCCGCTGGGAAGTCTGCAGGCCCGGGGCCGGGGACGCGTCCTGAGGACGGATAATTAAATCACGCCCTCATTGAGGAGTAATGGAGAATAATAAGGAAGTGTGGACAGGACGGCAAAAAAACTGTGCTCAGGCGCAGAAGGGAGCGAGCGGTGGGGGGTCGACACACTCTCATCAAAGCTGCAACCCTTTGCTTTGCATAGGGAATAAATAATTACATACAGCCTGGTTCAAAGCCACAAAGACACATAAACACACATCATGTCATCCAGAATCAGTTTTCCCCCCCTTTAATCTTGAAGCTGCGGTGACAAAGGCAAACATTTCATTTTCCCTGACAGCCTATGTAAATAATATCTCATAAAGCGACTTCACCCTGCCAACAAGCATCGCAGAGGTCCTGCGTTTCTTTTTATATAAAGTGGGTGAGCGATGTTTTCATTCCTCTTCCCTCTGTCGCGTAAACACGCCAGAGTGAGGTTAAGCTTTCGCAGTGTTTCGCTTGCTCACATGCCACCTGCACCTAGAATCAAGAGGAGAGCGCGGCGATAAAAGACTGCCTGCGACTGTGCGTGTTCACCACGTGCGCTCTCAGATCCGACATTGTTTCGCCTGCTTCTGATTTGTCGTCGGACACGTTTTCTGCGGCAAATGCGCCTTAATGTGGCCAAACTTAGCCGCTTCAAAGAGTAAATTATGACCTTACAATTGAAACGGATGAAATCCCAGCAAAGGGGAAGAGACAGAGGGAGAGAAGCCCCCCCCCCCCGCCACCTGGATCCTGACCCCTGAAACCTCATTGAACAACACAGGAAGGAATAAGTGCATTGGCTCAGGATAACTAAGTGATTGTGCGCGACGTGTACGTGAGCTGTCGCTACAATTGCTAACCACGTCAGAACAGTGGGCTGACAGCCGCCCGTCGCCTTTGATCAGGGGCTAGGGCACGTCTCACACACACGCACACACACACACCACACACACACACACACACACACACACACACACACACACACACTTTAGGCAATAGGAAAGAAAGACTCCATTCAGAGGAGTCGTGTGTCCGGACCTGTGTAAAGGCAGCCTGACAGCCAAACATGCATGGGAAGAAAGGGAGGATAAGAATAACCCTACGGGGGAAAAGGGTGAAAAGGCGGAAGGGGATAAATGTGAGGAATCCTGTCAATAGTTGGGAGGGAATAATGCTTCTGCAAACAGGTTAAAACACACAGAGCGGGGCTCCACTTACACCCTCCGTCTTGGGTTTGACCACCTTCATGAAGGCTCCTCTGGTTCTGGCCTCAGTCACTTCTCTTCTGGTCACTTTTCTGCTGTCCAGAAACTTCAGGTGGGGCAGCTTGTGCAGAACAAAATACCTGGAAGACAACAACAACAACAACAAAGGGGTCCATAAACCAGCCCGTTAATCGGAGGGAGCATGTAAACTGTGATATTAGCATCAAACTGACACATTTTCCAATATGTAAATGTGCACATCAACTTTAAAAGAGACCATGTTTACAGAGATTTATTTAGATGCAGATTTAATGGCAATATTTCCTTGTATATAACAATGTTCAAAGCTGATAAGAATAAGTAGGACGTATAAATAGCATGAAAGGAGATAGAGGCTGTCTGCCAGAGCTGTCAGTCTGGCAGCGTCACACATATCTCCCCAAGCTTTCACACACACTCCGTCTTTCATTGGGAGGCAGGGAAACGTCAAAAGATAATGGCTGGAATACACAGATGACAACAGATTCTTTAACAGGCGGGCGAGGACAGACGAAGTGGTGCACCGGGACTGAGCCGGGAGCTGGGGGGGGGGGGGGGCGAGACCTGTGCGCAAAGAGCCGTGACAAATTGATGACGGCGATGGCGGTGAGGGGAGATGGCAAAAGACCGTGTCAACTTTTCAACACCTGAGGATTAGAAGGAGGGGGGGGGGGGGGGCTGCGTTTGCTGACACCGCACAAATAACGACACATCGCTGCGGAGTCGAAGGAGAAAAAGTTCTGGGATTTAAAGGCACTAAAAGAATTCCAGTTTAATGCACCTCCTCACTGGTGACGCTAAGCCCAGGTGACCCCCCCCATCCCAGAGGGACTTTATATGGGGCACATTCATGATGAAATGTGAAGATGCCCTTGGGAGAAGGACTTTCTCCATAGGTAACCCACCATCGCAGGGGTCAGAGCAGAGGTCAAGGCTCTGTCAGCCAGGAGGGATATTAATGATTCGGGATGGGGGGGGCTCATGGGTGTAAACTCTAACCACGATAGAGATGCAAAACTGGATCTTTGATATAGTTTATAACTTATTCATGTTTCTTTTATTCCACAAAACGAATCAGTTAATATATTGTTCTGAGACGTCTCCCTGCCCACAGATCATAAAATTAAACGGCCTAATTGGAGCTCGTTAGCTCTCTGGCTCATAATTCTGCTACATCATCACCAGAAGACTGTACCGATGAGAAACAACCCAGTTTTCTGCCAATAACTTTTCCACCTCGTGCGCACGTTCTCCCTCAAAAGAGACCCAAACCTCCGCTAACGTCCCTGCAGAACAAAGAAAGCCCAGAGAGACGCTCCGTCCCCGATGTAACGATCTCCATGAGCACAACAGCACATTAGCTCAGCTGTGGTTATTGCAGCGCCCCACGCTGACCACGGAGCAAAGGCGTGGAAAACAAAGAGCAGGACAGCGTTTGACCTCCCCAAAGACGGCACCGTACGCCGCGAACAAACACTGTTTCTATGTCATTGCACTAATTGGGGCAGCGCTGAAACACGCCAGGGTGTTTCACTTGAGAGACCGCGGGCTCCTGAGGCGCCGGGCTGGGTATTTATTGCCCAAGGCCAGTGCTGTCACGACCTGCGCGCAGCCTAACCTTGTCAGACACGGAATCTGCATCGCGCTCAAATTGATGTTTTACTATGTGACAGATTATGAATATTACATTACAGGACCCTAGACAATGTCAGTCAAAACAGGAGAGCACCCCCCCACCGCGTGAGGGGGGGTGGGGTGGGGTGAGGGATAGAAAGGGGAGGGAAAACAAGACACGGACAAGAGAGATTATTCAAGAAAGGCATTGGTGGTAAATGATTAATAGGCAACGGTGAGTCAGAAACAAGCACTTAAGGCTAAAACAGACAAAAGAGAGTGTGTGTTTCGCCTTTTATCGCATTTCATGTAAAAGAGCCTGACAAATGGTGGTCATATTGCATGGCTGGAGGCCCCTCTTGATGTTTAATGCATCGTCTGCTCTGGTACGGCAGGGTAGTAAACACTCATTTGTGGCGGTGACTAGTCACACATGAAATCCATTTTGCAGAGTGGAGTGTAGAGGAGCCGGTTGACAAAGCTTTTAGAGCGGTGCGGTTCAAGTCTGGCCTGCCTGGCGCAACGTCGGGAGACTGCATGTTAAAAAAGGAACATCTCCGCATCCATTACGTACAAAAAGCCCCCGCTCGGAACAGTAGCGGACCTGTCAGGCTGACGGCCGGCGCTCAGACACACACTCAACAGCAAACATCCCTCTGAGCAGACCTGTATCTCTGGTAGTCGTCCTCGTCCTTATCCGGGCTGACCAGCTGGTTGGGGCAGGCCTCGTTCCCCAGCAGGCTCAGGTACTGCAGCGACGGGGTCGCATCAGCCAAGTGTTCCAGCAGACCCTCGATATCAGTCAGGTGTCAAAGGGCGGATGTCAAGGACCCGGCGCTGTTAATTACATTAGCATTTAGCGCCCGCACGGCCCCCTCCCTGGCCTGTCTGCGCTAAAACGCCTCGCTGTCAGATTTCCTGAGGTGTTCAAAGGGGTCTAGTCACCGGCTTTGTGAGGCCGGGAAGACAGACGGGCAATTTAAAGGTGCGGGCTTTGGCATATCGTAGCGACGCCATTTGGCTGCTACTTTCTCTCGCTGTCTTTCAATACCTCGGTGGTCGGGCGCGGAACAGTGACAAAATGATGGATGCCCTGCGGTTCAAAGAGTGCGTGCTTCCCAGAGCCGTTCTGTGGAAAACTTTTTACGAAATGTGGAAAAAAACCAAAAAACAAACAGCCCCTAAAGCGGCCGCATTCATCACTAATACATTCGCTCGGAAAGCTGAGCCCCAAAGTGTCAAAATAGGAGCGCGCTAATGCGGCGCTGCCGCCTGAAAGTGGCACCGCGCCACGACAGGATGTACATAATTGGCCTATTAGCATGTGCCGACCACTTCACAACCAGCAGCACACAGTCCCAGACGCACACTTCAAGGAGCCCCCGTTTTTTAGGGCTGGAGTCTGGAAGCGCGTGCGCGAACGTGCACCAGGGAGCAGGAAAACAGGACACAATGCTAAACCTGTTCCGAAGCGCACCGGGGGAAGTTTTCCCCACATTTTCATCCGACCCCTCGTCTCAACTCCGGGGCGCCCGCGCTCCTTTTTACGTGTTCACCTCGGTGGAACGTGCACAACCGTAAAGGCGAGCTATTCTTTCTTAATATCGTTTGACACAGGAGGCTGTGCTAAAAGCCCGATCAGAGCGGCTGTTAAGCTCCTCATCATTTAAAATAACTATTAACACCCAACAGCACACTGGTGGCACGGCGCCATCCTTCATTTTTGGAGGGAAACAACAAAACACTTCGACCCCTTTTATAAATAGCAGTTTAAAAGACACGTTCCTGCTTTGTTGACTCTAATCTCTGATTCCACTAGAGGTCCCTGTGGTTCAGAATCTAACCCCATGTGGAGCTGTGCGACGACTCTCTTTTGAAACGCACGGCGCTCAAGGCGACGTTAGGAACGCTTCCTTTTGTGATTATAAATAAAATAAAGTGATTGCTCCTCTGCCGGCGCCATTACTCAACAGACTGCCAGCGGAGAAGGAGCACCGAAGGATATTTGGTTCTTGTTGAGCGTCAGGGTGTGGAGGTTGGCCAGCCGGGGCAAGCGGAGGTCGTTTCCCAGCAGATTGTTGTCGACCACCAGCTCCTCCAGCTCGGCGAAGGGTCGGAGGCCGGCCAGCGACCTGCAACGATAAGGCGACAGCAGAAGCGTTACGGCTCGGAATCTGCTCAGCTGCTTGTGCAGGAATAAATATTCCAGCCGCTCTCTTTCATACGCGGGGAGGGTGCGAGCCCGGGCCTGTCAGGGAAGTGAATGACAAGAATTAGTGGTGCTGAGCTCTCCTGGCATGGCGAGGCATCCTTCAGCGGCTGGCAGGATGAGGGATGGGGGTCACTTGTGAGTAGCCAGGATTCTAAACAAAAGGCTTCAGAAACGCGGCGGGCAGGATGAATTTGTCAATGTCTTGTGCCTTGAGGCGCCCAGTTTCGCCTGACCCTAACCCTCCATTCCCAAGACAAATCACTCTGTCACAGTTCACCTTCACTCCCCAGACACAAATTTAACTTGTCATCCATCATTTTCACAGAGGAACCAGAATACACTCACAATCACAGACGGAAGGGAAACTTTTTTTCCCTTCTCTCTTCCCCCCAACCGCGCTACGCCAGGAGAACGCTGGGATTCCGACATCAAAGACCTATTTTCCAACCCCCTCTTTGGCTTTTCCGCTTCTTTTTATGGTGCAGCACAAATACAGGTGAAGGGTCATCTCAACGGCTCCCCCCCTCCGCACGCAGGCGCATTCACACGGGCGGGGAAATGATGGAGGCTGGTGTTTGGTGAAAGGTTAGCGCTCCGAACAGTTCAAGTCTAGGAGGGCAGCGAGTGCTCTGAATAGCAACGCGAGTCATGCTAACATGCTAACAACTTGAGGCAAACAGGCTTCCAAACTGCTCAAGATTGAACTTTTTATTCAAAATCCTGTATGTTTCCAGATTTAAATCAGGCCTCACACTAGGCAAATGCAACATCTTTACCCTGGGGTAGTATTACCGGTACACTGAAGTCACAAATGTGAAGACTGATTGGAAGAAGAATAATGAAAATGGGTCCGGCGCACATTGGCCATGAAACCCTGAACCTAAAAAAAAAGCTTGAAAAATAAAAATGTCCTTTATTAGTGCAGGCTCCAACTCTGGTGTTCTGTTTCCAAAGACACTCTGCAAACACACATACTATAGCAGCTTGCTAGCAGCTAGCTCACGCACACGCTAAGGCGATAGCCGTCACCCTCAGATCGGATCATTAGTAGATGGGATTAAACAAATTAATACAGTGTCACCACTGGTGTTCATTATTATAACAAGTCTTAGCCAGGTTCCAGGCTACTCCACTAGTACAGACTGGAAAAAGAAGTTAAAAGATCCAGATGAGTAGAAAATTACATCAATAAACAGCAATGGCAGAAGAAAAACTGGTACCGTAGAATGGAACTTGACAAAGACTGTAAACTACCCATACACAGACTCAGTCAAGGGATTAGACAGGAAACACTTGACATTTAAGCCAAACACTGGAGAAATTCCCGGTACGCCTTTGCACATTTAATGTATTTCTTTTTCATTAAAAGCAATCAGCAGCCAGAAAAATGAAAATAAAGGGGCGTGCAGCTCTGTAGTAGAGCCCAGAGGTGTTCCATAAAAATGGTGATTAGGAATGAAAACGTGTGTCTGTTTGTCAACCCTGCAAACACTGACGGAGAACTCTGGACATGCAATTAAACAGCCAGTACATTTGTTTTCAAATGTGCGGTTCGGTGCAATTGTGCAGCGTAATTGGAGAAACATTATTGCGTTTTCTGGGAACATAAGTTGGCAACCGCCGCCACCTGCGTGTGTGTGTGCGCACATGTGTGCGCGTGTGTGTGATGGGCTGCCGTCCTGTGGGTTATGTTATTAGCTGCTCGGTTAAAGGGAGCCTCGTGGCGCAGGGGGGAGCCTTATTAATTGTTGTTTTCATGTCACCACTGCTGTGTGCACTGGCTGATTTAATCAGTTAAATTCACAGCCAGGGGAGCAACCCAGTCCCATCCAGCATTAACTAGAGTGCCGGGATTGAACTCCTAATACTCTCCAGCTCTGTGCTCCCCTCGCAGATTAACCGAGCTGCTTTTATAGCTTTTCATAAGCTTTCCAGTTTTAACGCGCGGCTCGGAAAACTAACAAAGTTTAATCACTGCAGGAAAAGTCTCAGTTGTTATCTTCCAGCGCAGGAGTAGCAGCAACGCTAACCCAACAGATGCAACATCTACCGCCCTGTAGCATCATTTGCTAGCGTATCCCTGATGGAAGCGTTCACTCATCGTGCATATTTAGACAAGATCTGCAAATGCTTTCTTAAGCCTTTAACTAGCAAGACAGAGGAGGAGCGAGCGCGGCCGAGGGAGGGGTAGCTTTAACGAGGTGAAGCCATGAAGCCTCTCCTTGTTAACATAATTATGATCAGCCTCATTGTCAGAGCTAATACCTCACGTCTTAACGCTTTGACTAGCACTTAGCCCGCGCGAGCCTTGCCATCACGCATCATATGGTCCCCTGCTCCCGCATTTGCGCGTGCGAAACTTGTGGATGCGTGCTGAAATCTTCATTATCGGCTGAGCACACAGCAAGTTCAACCAGCAAGTCAGCACATTAAGTGAGGGGAGGATGTGAGGAATCAGACAAGGACATCGGAGAGGAGACGCCGACCCGGGGAGCCGCCCGGCTGGATCGATACACTAATACTAATGCAGGCGCAGTGATTGATAAACCAGTGCTGACAACAGGGGGAAGAAAACTCTCGACTGTTATTGGCTGAAGTGTCAGTCACTCCTGCCAATGCTGTGTGCTCGTGTCATGTCACATATCCTCAGGCAACACCGGGAAAAATGGAGAACGGCAGCCTCGGCTCCTTTACAGCCTCCTCTAATGTCTGCTGCCACACAGAAGACGCGGATTTGAGAAGCTCCGGAGATGATAATGTATGCATGAGTGACAGGCTGCTGCCGGGGAGCCACGAGGTCCCAGTCGTGGAGAAAAGGAGCCTGAAAAGCTCCGTTTTCCCGCGGAAGGCCTTCCGCCCCCCCCATCTCAAGATGGCGTCCAGTTCTGGAGGCAACAGATGGATGTTTGATGGATGGACCAATACTGGGACCATGATGGTCTTCTTCTGCATAATGGAGTCTCCAGTGATCGCCCGCCTGGGTGAGATACTGTCATAAATATGGCAGAAACCCGGAGTGTGGACCCACTTTAATCACCATAATAGAGAATGAAGCCTGAGGAGGGGGAATATAGAGCCTTATTTAGGCCAAAAACGGTCAAGAAATATTCTGGGGGGGGGGTTGGATGTTAGAGATGTGCCCCAGAGAGCCAATAAATCATCGATTTGCTAATCTTCCTCTGGAAACAGGAGCTCTTTAAAGACCATATTTTAAGAATCAGGACGAATTCGGATTCAGAAATGATGTTTATGATGTTTAGAGTGAAATTGCATCACTTCCTCCCGCCGCAGAAACACAAATAAACATCAAACAAACACCATCAGGATTAGCTGCTGCTAAATAAGCCGACGTTATCTGTGAAGCAAATGAATGCCCTGCAACCCCTGGAGCCCCCCCCCCCCTCCAGTCTCCCTCCCACCTCCACGCGGCGTTGATCGGGTCTGTTCCGGCGCTCTCCCCTCCAGCTACGTCCCGTGGGCCTGCACGGGGCCCCGTGCACGCATCTCTGGTGGGGATGCTGAATTAAACTGTCATTATCTGTCTCTATCCCCCCACAACTCCCCCCCCTCCTGCCTTTAGACGGCCCCCCTCCCAGTGTGGCACCTCTCCCTGTATTGCCAGGCCTCAGGTGGCAGTCATTTAAAGATCACACTTCCAGGACACACGCCGCCCTCCCTGAATACATGTCAATTCACACATGGGAAGAGGATTACACGTCTCCTCCCAGGCAGCCGTAAATTACTATTAATGGCGATGCAAATCATTAGGGTGCATTTGGCGCCGCCAGCGGATCGCTTCTTTATGCCCATTTGCTCTTAATCTGTTTTGAATATCGTGCGTGCGCTCTCCTGACAGGCCGCGTGGAAAAGCGGCGCCCTCCTCAGAGCCGTCAGCTGATAGCGGCACGTCGGATTGAACTTTGCACGCGCTTACATCATCCGCAAACGGAGGGAAATAATTCGGGGCGAGCGCTAAACAAACGCCGGTCGGGAGCGATGGGCGCCGGGCGATCGGCGGCGTCCCGCGCTAACGAAGCCTGAGAGCACGGCTGATTGCATCCCTCACGTTATGGGAGGTTATTAGGGGAGGGTTGAGAACGTCTGCGGCGCGGCGCGGCGCCGTGCTGGATGGTTAACGCCACTTCCTGCGCGTTTGAATGATCGCACCACTGTGGATCCCGCTGCGCGCCTGTTACGCGCCTCCCCCGTGGATCTTCCCGCTGAGTGTGTGAGGTTAATATTCTCTCTCGGTGTCATTAGCGCTGGCGGAGTGGGAGAGAGGACTGTGAAGCAGACAGGGACTGAGTGGAACGTCTCTCACACACCCTCACACACACCCTCACACACCTTCCCGACCAAAGCAAAGGCGCTGCACAGAGGTCAGTGTCACCTGGCCTCACGCTTCCTGTTCAAGCTGCAACCCTCGTCTGATTAACGACCCGGGATCAGCCCTTGGTGCTGGTTAAGGACTGGACAGACATTCCCGTCAAGCCCGGCCTCATTAACCCTGCGTGACCCCGGATGATATCCAAGCCTCGGCGACGAAGCGACTGAGGTGGGAGGAATGAAAGGGACGGGCAGGACACTCCTGCTCTGTCCCCGTCCCCTCTGAGGGAGGGCAGGACACTCCTGCTCTGTCCCCGTCCCCTCCGAGGGACAGGCAGGACATTCGTGCTCCGTCCCCGTTCCCTCTGAGGGACAGGCAGGACACTCGTACTCCATCCCCTCTGAGGGAGGGCAGGACACTCCTGCTCTGTCCCCGTCCCCTCTGAGGGACGGGCAGGACACTCGTACTCCGTCCCCGTCCCCTCTGAGGGAGGGCAGGACACTCGTGCTCCGTCCCCGTCCACTCTGAGGGAGGCAGGACACTCCTGCTCCAACCCGTCCCCTCTGAGGGACAGGCAGGACACTCCTGCTCCGTCCCCGTCCCCTCTGAGGGACAGGCAGGACACTCCTGCTCCGTCCCCGTTCCCTCTGAGGGACAGGCAGGACACTCGTACTCCGTCCCCGTTCCCTCTGAGGGAGGGCAGGACACTCCTGCTCCAACCCGTCCCCTCTGAGGGACAGGCAGGACACTCCTGCTCCGTCCCCGTCCCCTCTGAGGGAGGGCAGGACACTCCTGCTCCGTCCCCGTCCCCTCTGAGGGAGGGCAGGACACTCGTGCTCCGTCCCCGTCCTGTGACCATGCATCGCGTGAACTGTCCACATTAGAAGATTAGTTGTCCATGCACCTGACAAACGCCCTCGTCCCTCAGTGAGCAGGAGGTGAAAATCAATTCCCTGATGGCGTCTCCGTCTCCCAGGACATCGGCGCGGCGCAAACAAGCGCAGGCAGGATTTCACACATCGTGCACGGCCTCACACGTCTCCGCGTGCGTAATACTGTAAAATTACAGTGACAGGGTCAACCAGCCGTGCCTTATTTTGATAAGTGTGCTTCCCATTAAACGCTGAGCTTTCGTAACATCCAGCAGCAGCGCGTGGTGCTGGCGAGTCAAAGAGAAGCGCGCCGGCGCTCCTGCAATAAAACAAACCATTAAATAATAGATTCTGCAATCTGCGAGGGGAAGAATCTCCCAGAGTGCCGTCTGCGCGTTGGCTCTGTCATTACAGTGTTCAGGCTCAGCGCCTGTCAACATCAGCCTGAGAGGGGGGAGCCGTCCCGCATTACGTTTGAGTGAGTTCAACTGTCAACTGCCAGCCATTTGTATGCCTCAGCATCCACCTAATAGCAAATAATCACTACCCTGCGCTCTCTTCGTGGCGAATGATCGATGTTGTCTTGAAGTCTGATGGATGACCCTGCCACGGCGATGTCCAGGCACGCATTAAAAACCACCTCGATGAAATGCCTGTCAGTCTGATGAAGCCGCCGGCGCGGGGGCGCGCCCGCGCCGCCGCTCCAAAGATGGAGGAAAGCGAGGCGAGCGGAGGAATGCCGGCGTGCAGCGAGACGCGGAGCGAGTCGGGTTACCTGACAGGGCCTGTGGCGTGATGGCTGCTACAGGTAGACTACCCGAGCACCATCTGGGATGCCTTTTTCCTCTTCCCCTCCCTCCGTCCGGTACACAACCCCCCCCCCCCCCCCCATCCCCGTTACCCCTCCACGCTCAGATTAAAACGCACGGTGCCGCAATCTTTGATCTCACACTCGATGACACAAACCCTTTCGGGCCTCTACGTTTTCCCTGCAAAGGTAATTAGTGCTAATTAAAAAGTTTCAAAAGCAGTGGAGTTGATGCTACTGCCAGCACCCTCCATCAGACCCCCCCCCCCCCCACACACACACACACACACACAGGACGAGGGGATGCATGTGTCAGCCGTGTCCCCGCCCCTTCACTGTAAACAGATCCCACAACCAGCTGACACCAGTCAGCCTCCAACGTCTTCTTTCTTCCTCTCTTTTAGAGTAACAGGAGGGAATGTGGGGGCCCAGCAGGGGGTCTACCTGGTGCTGGAGCGCCCGCGCGCTGCAGGAGAGCGTGTAATGACAAATGTAAGAGCCGCACAGCTCACATTTGGAACAGGTGTAGCCTTTAATTGGGAAATGCTGGCTTGGGGGAAGCTTGTAAACACGGAGTAATTAACTTAATAAGGGATGAAGTTTGCTGGAAACATCAGAGCAGGAAAACAGATCACTCACTTTTGACCCGAATCACCACGAGAAAGGACTTCAAATTCCCAAAGATAAACACGCTCCCCGTTTGGCAAGAGTCCATCCATTTCAGGTAAAGACACGTGTTCTCTGGGTCTAATTGTACCATCATTCATTCACCGGGCTGTCTCACTGCTTTCACCAAACCATTATTATGATATAATTAGCAGCCTTTCTAGCATATTATTAAGTGGCTTGCTGAGTGTCAGGTGCAGAGACGTCTCCGAAAAGACGCAGTGGCGTGCAGAGAGAGGAAGGAAAAAAGCCCAGTATTCATTCACAGTGTTTCAAAAGATAATTATATAATCCCAGCATGGGAAGCAAGTGCAAACGTGATAATTAGACAAGTATTCCTGCCAATTAAAACATGAAACTCTGCGTGCCCCCCCCGTGACAGATAGCTTCACGCACATCCATGTATGAAATAATCTGATTATATTAGGTGTGTCGTATCATAATGAAGACGCAGCGGCGAGGAGCTGCGGTGCTGTTTGCAGCTTTATTTACTCCGTTTTGGAGCCGTTTGGGTCCTAATAACCAGTTTAGCTGATTGACGCCTTCGTGGCGCCAATAAGAAAAAAAGCTGAGTAATGAAGCCGTTATTGATTTGACCTTTTGGAACCGGCGCCGTTGTTGTCCTACCCGGCGGAGGGAGATAATAGAACGCATCGCCGCACAAAGCGTTTCCAAAGTGAACGCCATCATTTTGGTTTAAACGGTATATTTTGGGCGACACCTCCGTCGATGCGTAATTGGCATTAGCCGAGCGTGTTTATCACTCAGCCGGAGACGCAGACAGATGCGCCGCTTTGATGGGGCGACAGTCAGACGGGGAAGAAAATAGAACAGAGAATCGACTGTTGCGCTGTCACTTCAGCTTTGTGTCACAAACTTGAGCATCAATGTGCACAATTAGAAACAGCACACAGGACGGAATCAGGGCTCCCGCTCCAAGATGGCCGACGCAGCAGCGAAACGCACACTTTCTTTTTAGTTGATGACGACTGGGAAAAATCCACCAAGGTCAGGAGAGTCCACGTGATGGTCCACACCCCCCCCTGAAGACCCTGAGGACCACCGTCCTGTGTGGGGCGTCTGTCTTCTCAACACTGCCGCTGCGTAGTTTCCTGTCATGATAGGCTAAATGGGTCTGAGCAAAAGGATATTTGCCCAGTGAAAACTGTGGTGCTGAGAATAATAAAACCCTCCCCCCCCCTCCCCCCCCCCCCCCCATGTCTCACCACTGGCCCATTACCTTTACATAGAGGGGCTCATTAAAGGAGGCAACTTGAGTCAAATCTTTCTGTAATTCCACAGAGGTGAATTGCTGTCAACATCATTAACCGTCACTTGGCCAGCCCTCTTCAGTACTTATGAGGTGTTCTTTATTGTGTAATGATCCGAACCCCTTCTCAGAGGACGTACCACCCAGGCAGCTGAAGAACACGCTGCAGAGCCGGCCTGGACGCGGCTGTCTGCTCGGCCTTGAACGGAACGTTTTATCCTGCTTTTAGCTTAGCAGGTAGCACTTGAGCTAAGTAGACCCAAACGGCTCACGGCAGGGAGGGATAATTGTCCGGGCTCAGGCTCTCTTTCAGGCCGCTTTACTGCGCCCAGATGTAATTGTGTCAACTTCTCCGCAAACTTCTACCCGTTTTCTGCCCTTACTGGTCTCATATAGCTCCCAGATCTCACGAGGCCAATGGCCAGAGTGGCTGCATGTCTAATTACAGTGAGAGCTGCACTGCTTGTCATGCTAGATGCCCTCCGAGTCGTGAAAGAAGCCTCCTTTGTGCCCCCGCCATTGTGCTTCCCCTGGTGCTTAGTATCATGCTATGAGATGTCCCCCAGGCCTTGTGTTTGGGGGGGAGCCTCTTTTGTGCAGCCACCATTGTGTGTCCCCAGCGCTGAACCCCTGCTAGGTAGGAACACAGACAAAGTGCAGCAGGGGGATGCGTCTCAGGACCCTTAGACCTACAGTAAATCTTCAGACAATTACGACAAACAAAAAACGGCCGCTGCGCCGCACTGAAGCTAGTCGAGGAAAAGCAGATGAATAAGCAACATCAATTACCGAGGCTCTGACCTGCAGGCCCCCACACCATGGCACACATTTCACACCAAATCGCCCCAGATTGAAGTTGACACTGCTGGAGTGGAAACACTGACCCCTCACAAGGCCGGCGCTTCAAACCTAAGAACAGAGAGATGCTGGGAGGACTGACAAACCACATAGAGCAAGGCCAACATGGAAGGGGAAAAGGAGGAGGGGGATCTCTTTTTTTTTTTTTTTAAAGACCTGCATAATGGGCCCTAGTTTGTTTCAAAGTGAGACAAAATGGCTCAATTTGAGCACTTAGGCCATCGAATTAGCCTAGCTGAGGTACAAGAGGAACATGTGAGGGGACAACCGCATCAAGACCCTGAGAAGAAGCCCGTAGGAGGAACAAAGCTGGGTGTCCAACAGGCTTACCAGTGAACCTGAGCAGGACTGGACCTTCTTTAAAAGTTGCTTTAGCCTCCCATCATTACCCCTGAAAAGTGCTGGTTCCTCTGAAGCCTTTTTACTCAGGCACATAAGGCCTTTGTTAGTCCAGACAAATGTAAAATAAACACATGGGTAACATTTGTTCAACACACAAAAACACAGTTCTACTAACTGTTTTTTCAAGGGCCAAGTTCAGCGAAAGCTTCAAAAACAAGGGCAGGTTTGGAGCCTAATCAAGCTACATATTTTCAGCATTACGGAGTGAAAATATCAGTATGTTAGTTTGAGCTTATTTAAACTGTTCTTTGGGATCGTGAAAGTTGTACAAAATAAGTTATTTGATTCCAAAATTAAGGTTTTGTAGATAAATACCGCCGCTGGAGTAAATTGCTAAATACATGCTAGCATGCATGTTTTAAGCTAGCGGTATATTTTACCACGCCCCCTATAATAAGGTGCTCCTTATATATGTGTTAAATACAGAAATAGCACCCGTAACTGAGACTGACACTTCCAATACGGTGCGACTTCCAATACGTTAGCTAACACGCTTAAAGGTGGCGTTTGCCAAATGATACTGCCGACATACAGTATAAAGTACCGTAATTTCCAGACTATAGAGCGCACCTGATTAAAAGCCGCATAATCTAATTTTAGAAAGAAAATCAATTTTATACTTATACAAGCCGCACCAGAAGCCACAGGTATCCCACGTAGTAATATGAAAAATTAGATCAAAACATTCAGTACCGGTAGATGTTTTTATTACCGTAAGAGACGAGTCACTGACGAGTGACAGACAGACAGGTAAGAAACAACAGCCACTCTTTTCACTTGTATGTTTATACAGAGACCTTAGATCCAAGTTTTATCACGTCAGGATTTTTTAACTTTTCTTTATTTTAATCCACTTAGCAACATAAATGTTTTTTTTTCTAACGGTGTCTGTAATGCAGCTGCCTTGAAATATACGTTTGTATCAGCTACACACAAATTGCGTTGTTTATGCTTTTTTACTCAAACAATGAACAATCTAAAACTCCCGATGGCCCACCTCTAAAATCTTCTATTTTCATGGCGGTGGCGATTGCTTTTGCCTTCCGTCTGATTTGTACAGCGGAAACACCGCGGCCGCCTGCTCTCTGTGTGTTCACCCAGTCTTCCAGAACATTTTCAAGCTCGGGCCACCTGTGACGTTTACGTCTAAAAGCTTTTGTCCTCTTTTTGCTTTGGATCAGTTCTTCATGCTGGCGTCTCCACCTTCTCGCCATTGATTACCGTAATGTACGCCAAGATTACGCAGCTCGATTTCCTTGTTCAACCGCCAGAGTGATCGCCTTTAACTTAAAAGTCGCATCATATGCTTTTCTTCTAGTATTTTCCATGTTGATGAGGGTCAGTAAAAATGACCGATTCACAATAGTTGTGATAGTGCGCCACGAAAAAAAAACATGAATAAGCCGCACCGTAGAATAAGCCGCAGTGTTTAAAGTGTAGGAAAAAAGTAGCGGCTTATAGCCTGGAAATTACGGTATGTATAGATAAATAGATTTAATTTTAACTTTTGGGTACAAAAAAAGCCAGAAATGCTGAGAAAGGATTGTGTGCGCTGTCACACAACAATAGTTTTCCACTGCAGTGTTAATTAACCTACCGGTAATAAAAAGAAAGTAAAACTAATCCTGGCGCAGCAGCACATTGACACAGGCTCGACATTCATAACAACAGTCCAATTAGCCGTGCAGTAAGCATAAAACATGTTTCAGGAGGACAGAGCATGTATGAAGCATGCCTTTAATTATAAAGGATGGGGAGTAGGACATTTGCTTCAGGATCTTCATGTTATTTCTGGACCAAAAGTGTTAAAGATCCACAATTGGGATCAAAATTAGGGCGGGAGAACAGTTGAGTCCCCGTTTGACCTGAATGTGACCTCAGATACATTAGCAGGGTCTTCTGGGGATGACATCAACTGTTGAGAACCTGAGAGAACTTAGGAAGCTCTGTTCTGACCTCCTGACCCCCGCTGAGGTAATTGGACAAATGATCCCTAATGCTGGATGTTCCCTGACAGAAGCCCGACTCATTCCTTCATGCTAACGCCAGGTTTTATAACAATCAGCGGCCCTCGTGGACCACACGCACACACAAAGTAGAATAACGCTCACGTGGCTGCGGGTCAAGCGAATACATCCAGCTCAGCATCACCATCACGTCAGCGTTAACACGTGATGTGGTTAACCTAGAGCAGCAGATCACATGGTGTCACGGCGTAGCAGCGGAAGAGGCTACACGTACACCTTAAACCCTTAAGGTGGACATTTTTCCAATGTGAATGCTAATGATTAACATGCATTTGATGGCTAATTTCTCAAAGACTGATTGAGAACATTTCTTTAAATTACCATTTTCTTAACTAGTTATTTATAGATTCGGTCACTTAAAAAGGCACTTAAAGGATATGAATAAAATAACAATACACATACGCTGCAGATAAATGTGCAATGACAGAAAGAAAAAAGGAAACTTTAGCATCCAAATGTTAATGTCGTCACCCTCTGTTCAACATATAAACCACTAACCTTCAGACAGTGAGTGACAGAGGGAATTATGGGTAATTGTAGTGTCAGAGAGGGAGACAGCTGCATGATGAGATCCTGTGTCATTTAGACAATCAGAAACTTAAGAGGCAGTGTGACAACCCCCCCCCCCCCCCCGACAGGCCTCCTGACATGCCTGGTGATAATTTCCAGCAAAGAGGGGAAAAGAGAGCTGCAGAAAGAGCGAGTGCAGGAGGCACAAATGAAAATGGAAGCCACAGAGGGAGAGGCGTGATTTCTGTTTGTGCGGCCGAGTGACGGCCTGCGTTCGGCATTCATTGCTGGAATCAGGACAAAATATCCCCTCACATGTCAACCTGCCAGCCAGATAAGAGGGGTCCAAAGCTCTGTTTGAGAGGAATACTTCCCAGCTAGAAATGCCACGGGGACGCGGGATGCAGCGAGGACACTCCAACACGCCTCCAGCCGGGGTCAGGTGTGTGCACGGACAGAGGCGGGCACGGGAACACGGCTGTCAGCTGACGCTCTCGCTCACGCTGCCCATCAGCAGAGGACATGAAGGCGCCGCGTATGGAATTTAATAAAAGCAACTTACGATATTGTAGCATCGTGTTGGAAATTGAATGTTACACGTCAACAGGAAGTACAACTGTAACGCCCTTAAAGGATAGGGAAGGACAAGAACAACTAAAAGTGACATCTAAACATGTCAACAAGCATCTGTGCTAGTAATAAATGTCACACAGTTCTAAAAAGGCTCATTTATTACATAGAATTAATGCGTGACGTATAACATGCACACTACTGCCTCTCCTGGAGCGGTTATGCTATTACACTCCAAATCCGTGATCTACCCTGAGATTTTACAAGCTTAATAACGTCAAACAGCTAGTTTGGGAGATGCCATTCAATCATTTTTAGTGGTTATTATCGTGTTGTTATGGTTTTTCACTGCTTTGCAAGGTTTGTGCAGGAGCCTGTAACCCTTGCTGGTTAAAAACATCTAAAAACAGCTTCATAAAGCCCAAAAGTCAACGCCGTATAAAACCAGCCCGTCTGAAAACAAACACAAAGAGCTGCTCCTGTAAAACAGAGAGAAAAGAAAGCAATCCCTCTTTCTTTTTCCCTCCACTCCCCCCCCCCCCCCCCCCCCCCGTTCTGCAGTCGTGTGTCCTGACCTTGCAGCTTCTACGGCCCATCCATCTTGGGCTGCTTAGCCATTTCGCCTGCTTCATACTGTGCAGATTAACACAATTCATCACCACAATCATCCTCCATTCATCACCCTTTCCAATGAATGTTTTGACATCCAGTTAATTTTCTGCTGATGATTTATCAAATTATAATTACCATGCTCTGAAGGGCTCATTTATTATGTTGATACATGATAATGATGCCAAAGTGGATTGAATTTTAAGTAAGTTCTCCCTGTGATTATAACATATGCATTATTGTGAATGATGTTGTGCGCTTTGATTCCTTACAGCCTAATGACAGCGCTAACGTTATAAGAATCAATGCGAGGGAAAAAGGGAGACAAAGTGGGACTGTTAATTCGATGTTTTTACAGAACAAATTGTTTGGCTGGGGCGCAGCGAGCATGAAAAAGTTCAATTAGATTCAGAGCTCCCATCTTGGATGCTCGGTAATTAAACAGCGCGCTAATTCAATCAGAGGGTATAGGACTCCGGCAGAGGGAGTTGGACTGTTTCTTAATAGGTGAGAGGTTATTTCTCACATACTGCTCTCATAGGCACTTCATTAGCCTCCTGCTTTACAATTCACTCAGCTTTTCAGCCTCATTATTATCCCGGCTTATTAAAATCCAATGGATGTCTATCTGTTTCTATTACTGAGGAGCTGACCAGGCTAATGTAGCAGGTCACCGCTAAGGGCAAACGCACTAAATGCTGTTTATGGGCAGCGAAATAAGAGTAATAACGGCTACTGGAACCGTTATCTGGATCCGTGAGCTGCTGGGTGACCTCTGCGCGTGCACGCAGCCGCTCTCCACAATAACCTTTCAGAGCATGATGGATGATTACATCTTTTCAACGCAGCGCTGGGTTTTATAGCGCAGAATTAGATTTCATTTGTCTGATTGTTTTCCTTTTGTCGCTGTTTTGTTTCCCCCCCTCCAGCGGTGGCTTTTCAACCTTCGGCCGGCGCACGCGCGGACGCCGAACCGACCCGTTCGGCGGAAGACGGGGGCAGCCTGGCGCGGAACCGCAGCGGATTCTGGGGCGATGGAAAGAAGCTAAGGGAGATGAAGGCTGAGGAGGAGTTAAAGGTTATTGAATGCTGGAGAATTCTCCTGGCAGCAGCAGCATTGTTTACAGCTATCTATTTTTTTGACTCTTTGCCCTTGGGCTGTGGCCCATAAACAGTGCTGCTATTCCCCACACCCCGGCTGCTGGAGAGTGCACGGCATAATTGTGAGTCCCCCTTGGATGTCCCAAAAGTGAAAGATGTGTCTGGTAAGAGAGAGAGGTCAAACACGAGCACGGATATTTATTACATGCACTGCAACCAGATGGAGGCGGGCCATCCATCACAGGGAGCTGTCATGCTGGTCACAACCCCCCCAACAAATGCGTGCACATCATCTCACTGTTGCTTTTGCACTGAGAAGTAAGAGAAGAGGTCTGACAGCGTAGATGAATGTTAAAGAAGACACGGCCTTGTTCTGCACGCAGAGTCCCAATCCCCCGGTCCCGGTAACCCCCCCCCCCCGTTTTCTTTTTTGTTTTTTGAGCAACAACTTTTGCCGGTGCTGCTGGTGTCGACGTTCAGAAAGGGCAGGACAGGCAGGCATGCAGCCAGGCAGCTTAGGGAGATATTAAAACAGTGGTAGGGGAAGCAGAAGAAGGGTGTTTCTGACACTTGCTCCCTCATTCATCAGGCCCTCATAGGCCCGTCGGTGACAATGAA
The DNA here is from genome assembly GCF_003711565.1 of Takifugu flavidus. Classification (NCBI taxonomy): domain Eukaryota; kingdom Metazoa; phylum Chordata; class Actinopteri; order Tetraodontiformes; family Tetraodontidae; genus Takifugu; species Takifugu flavidus. The sequence continues at coordinate 15,463,179 of NC_079530.1, forward strand.
AAGATTTCACAATACAGCTGCAGCAGAAACTCATTCTGGCCCTCATCCATCATGCTCAGCCCGCCAGTCGTTTCACTGACCTAATCTGTGATGCTTCGCTGCCTGCACCCGGTTCCTTAAAGGCAGGCTTCATTACTGTGAGGGAGAGCAGGAGATGGAGGCCAGGGGCAAAGGGCCCGGAGAAGAGGATCGTACCACTGCTGCAGACGGGAGGTGCAAAAACAGAGAGACAGCCGACCGTCAGGATCTCCCACCTCCAGCAGCTAAGAGGCTCGGTCCACATCCTCGCAGCCCAAACGGGCCTTTAGTGGCGATAATAAAAATAAAACAAGGGAAGCGGTGCGGCGGTGCCAATCAATTGAGACTGATTAACTGGGAAAACAATCTCACTGTCATGGAAATGTCAATGGAACAATCCAACAGCCTTCCACCCATCCATCAATCAAGTGATTAGGCAGCTTGTTTCTGTCACAAACAATTCCCGAGTTGATGACTGACAGAACCAGAATCACAAACTCTCTGAGACAGTTCAGCTTCCTCCAGTCTTATCTCCACGCTGAGGAAGATAGTCCTTTTTCATTACCACGCTAACCCTCGTTCTTGAGCCCTGGCTCCCCACGGGACGCATGTTTTCCCCAATCCGCCCCCGACAAACATTACCCCGCCCAAAACGGGTTGGACAGACGGAGCCGGTCCATCCGAGCTGGGACCTATTACAGAGACTGTTTCCCCAAAGCCCTGCAGTGGGTCCCAGGCCAGAGAACATTGGCTGTAGTCCCCCCCTCTTAACTCTCTAACTACTCTGCCCCCAGACCCTTTTGGCCACTGCCTAATGGAGCCGTTCCCTCCACGGGACCGATTCCATCAAATCTCTCCAGACATCTTTAAATAAGAATAACTGAGCTTTGAGGGAAACGATAAAGCCTTTCTACTAAAAATTAAGGATTTATGTTGGTGGCCATGAGTCGGATTTAACTGGGACGCTAGTGATTGTGTAATGTACTTAAATAACTGAAACAGGAAGTGAGACGTATATACACTATAAGGGTCTGGCACTCTGCAGGTGCTACCATTGCACATTGGTTCCACCGTCTCTGCCAACATTAATGACAAGGTGACACCTTTCTTCACCCTCACAGCCAACAGTGACCTCTGGCATGTATTAGCTGGGGTTGCTATGGCAAAGAGGGACTCTGTTGTTTTATATCTGACACTGTACAGGGGTGATTAAAAAAAAAGATTTCTCCAGCCACGTTTGTTTGTGATCTCGGGGTTTAGCTTTAGCCACAATCCTGGTGAAAACACAGCATTTATAAATGTGTTTTAAAAAAAAAAGCATTTCTTTCAAGTTTTTGACCTCGGCTAACAGTCAACTTACGCTACATTTTCTGTCTATTGATGAAAAAGCCGATGGGCTCAAACCCCTCAATGTTGTTGTTTGTTTAACCGAACCCTCAGAAGATTCCCATCACACGGAGGAAGAAAGCAGAGTCCGAGGGCATCATTATCACAGGAAATATGGGAAGTTCCGTTATATCCGACCTCACAAGTCACTGACGATCATATTAGCATCGGATTCATTGTTGCATCACACTCCCTCCTGTGTTTGGTTGGGATGGGGGGGTGAGATTAAAGACAGCTAACTGACAGGCTCGGCCAGAAAACACCACTGATGGATAGTGTAACCAAGCAGACGTGCACAGATAAGATCTAAAGACGGTATTTTCTTTAAAGCGTCTGTAAATCAAACATCAAAACACATATCATGTGGTTTTTAAGGATGTAAACAAAGCTGTAAACATGCTGCACTAAATTCCTTCACATCGTTGCCACTTCGGTTCCTCTGTGGGTTTGTGGCCAACCCAGAAGCATTAGTATCAAAATTAGAATCTATAGAGAGCATGTCCAAGCATGATGCAGAACAAGAAGTCAATAAACGGCGCTGTAATTCAGCAGAGACGCCGGCACTTCCTGTCTGACGCTGATGCTTTTATAGAAAGCCGTTAGGGAAAGGCAGAGTCCTGGAGTGATTTTAGCTTTTTCCCCTGACAATTTAACTGGTTCTCCTGACACATTAAATGACTACGCTGACAACTTAACTGCACTGCCAATCAATATTTCCTATTACTCTCATTGTCAGAGAGAAAATAAAAATATGACGTGGAGGTCAAACCTGGACTGACAAACGAATTAGGCCCTATCAGCGCTGCTTATTAATGCAGATAGCCATCAAAAATAGAGAAAATACATATCTGGCAGAGACAATTTCAGACTTTTAAATGATTCTAATTGTAAAGGGAAACAGTTACAATCTTGGCTGTTATATGGGTCCAGCTTACCGCCCCCCCCCCCCCCCCCCCCCATGATGTTGTGGGCCCCGCCCACAACATCACAGCACAGCAGATTCCACATCAGCGATGAGCAGGAGACAATTAACCACGGCTTTAACCCGCCAATCATGTCCTGTCAAGCTAGCGCGCTGGCGGCTCCACCTCCTGCTTAACTCACTCTCTGATGTGTTGCTGGCAGTTTGGACGGCTTTGACTGACGCCAGGCGTGATCCCGAGGCGCCTCGGTGGATGTCTTAGACGGGAAAGTTTACGATCGGGGTGGAGGTGGATGAGCACTGAGGAGAAATCCGCTGATTAGCTGCACTAAGCAGCCGCTCAAGTGGGAGGGGCCACGTTACTGTTTTAAAGCATATTAGCAAGCGAAGCACTAAAGAAGGAAGCGTCAGCCGAGCCGTGTGTTGGCCGAGTCCGCTCCTCTTCCTCTGCTCCCGGCTTCCAGCCCTTTGGATTCCATACTGTTCTGTTAACCATCAGCAATTATCTCCCTGTCAGAGCTAAAGGTAACAAATTTCCCCCCATCCAGCCAGCCGCTATCATCCTCTGGACACCAGCATCAGCTGACAGCAGCTAAATCACATGAGCCAGCCCAGACGCATGACAGACAAATGCACTACCTTGGAAAACCTGCACCCATCACTCTCCGAGGGGGGGCGGGGGGGGACCAGTCTCTCCCTGCTGACCTTATACTTCTTACTTTTTTCCTCTGCTCCCTTTTTCATGCTGTAAGAGATGGACTGCCCTGTATTCTGTGAGCACAGGGCCCCGTTCCCAAATAAGAGAATTATTAATGGAGGCTCCCTGGTAGCCGGTTTATCTTGCAGCATCACGCCAGGTTCAGGGCTCCTATTTCACAGACGGACACAGAGAATAGGAGCCGTGAGTTATCCACACGGCAACAGCAAAACAATACCAAGCCCCGAGTACAAACACCATATTTCTTCTACTTGGGAAACTTTCAAACACCTGGTTTCTAAAAGCAGATGCGGATTTAAGGGGTCATCGGGGATGGGGGGGGGGGGGTCCGATTTAAATCATGTACAGTATGCGAGCTCATTCATTAGCAGCTGTAATCTAAGGAAAGGTAATTAAAGGTCTGACTAATTTATGAAGGAAATATGCAAACATCATTTCTCATTGGAGGGCTCTGCTTCTCTTTTCTTTCAAATCAGCACAGCAAATAAAAGCCTTTCGATATTCTTTCAGCAATTTTCCCAACGAGCTGTTTTGCTTCCCGGAACATTAAAATAGATCAGTGCGACGGTGCGCCGCCAGGATGAGGAGTCTCCATTTCAATGACATGACCTTTTTGGGAGTGAACCATATCTCCCCTGTTATTTTGAACTGGCTGCACCCCAATTAAACATTTTAACTCCAACACTCTCCAAAATAAGGTGGAGTAACAGAAGAAGAAAGGTGGAAACCAGACAAAGTAGCTTCGACAGCTCTTCCCATCAGATGGCATTAGCATACTCATGTTGGTAGATTTCTGCATGTGGCACCTTGTATCAGTAGGGGTGAAAGAGGAAAGGAGCGGTACCTGACAGTGACCTGTCAAGCCTGATAGGATGTGTTTAACGATAAGCTGTCTGCCTGCATCACTCACACACACTCACGTGCACACACTCGTCTGCACGCCGGTTCAAAGGGAGCTCAATGACATTTGAAAACCTTAAAGGTTAGATGTAAGAAGCAGAGCGCAGGTGATCGGATCTGTTCTCCAAATATCAACCGTCATTACTTACAAACAAGACAAACCACGTACTGTAAATACACATTAATGATAAACCAAACACCCCCCCCCCCCAGTCAACCTGTGGACCATCAGACTGAGAGCACAACAGCTGGGAAGGTGGCAACGGCCTCAAAACAAGCTCAGCATGTCAGCGACGAGGGCCGGAGCTAAGCTAACAACATGGATGCTATTGTACTGCAGATCAGACCTACTGGGGTGGACTGGTTAGGCTGCTGTAATTGGGAGTTCTACACACCACCCACACACCGAGCCACACACACGCAGGCAGCAGGCGGGATCAATATTTGTTGGGATTGCACCTTGCTCCAACAATGCAAGATTTACGTCAGGAGGAGGGGATTTATACTTTGTCTTCCAAACAACTCATCAGCGCGACCCAATTACTAACCCCAGACATACAGCATTAATATGGGCTCCGCCGATGCTTTATGACCCCTGAGCCTGGCTCATTCCAGCCTCTTCACATGCTGCCATCCTAACAGATACCGCACTTAAAATGTGCACGCGGGGATGAATTCTCGGCCTTTCATTACGGCCTGATTTACGCCGCATCATTCCGCGGCTATAGACAAAGATAACACGTTGTAAATTACCCACATCTCGTCTGCAGTGCAGGGAAGAGGGTGGTGGGCAGGGAAGGGAGGAGGACGCGCCGTCATGGAGGCGTCACAGAGAAACGTGACCACAAACGAGTGACCAGAGTCCTACAGCTCAGTACGCTACCAAATCTCAGATTTTGAGCAGCATCGTGCACTGTCGCGGCTACGGACCAGCCGAGAAGATCTTACTGACGGGCGATGCTGCAGCTACGCCGTGCTACTACTGATTAGCAGACTAAACAAGGAAAGTAAGGAAATGGTCTCAGCCTGCTTCTGTCACAGCCCTGAACATCGGGCTGCTCATCAAACGCTCCGTATAAAGACACATTTCTTACTGTCTTATATTATTGTAAAATGAAGGACAATTAGGATGAGTTAAATTAGTCTGCAGATTATTTTTCAATGTGCACAAAGGAAATAAATCTATATATTCAATTAGCATCTGGCTAGTACAAATGCTAGCACTCCATCTGTTCTAGTAGCATTTATCTGTAAGTGGCATGACTTGAAAATGGTGCTGATGTGGTCTGTAGGGATCCCCCCCCCACCCCCACCCATGCTATAATTCCCTCCACCCTCGGTCCTATTTCAGTGGTTGATAACTAAGAACATTAGTTTTATGCCACTTGCCAAGCCTAAATGAAAAGAGAGCTAACTTTAATGACACCGCAATTAATCGGCCCAATAGACAGACAGCTAAAAGACGAGATATTGACTTCATTAAGGATAATGTATTATGTCATTAAGTCAGCAGGGTCACCTTGTGTATCATACAAGCCAGCTAATATATCGGCCTTTTCCATGAATGAGATAAATTCAGACGTGTGAAATAAAGCTGATTAGAAAATGTTTGAGCCAGGGAGGCGGAGGTGCCTGTTAGTCAGGGCTGCTTCTGGAGACAAGTGGAGCTCCAGAGGGAGAGAACAGGGATAATGTGCTGGCAGTCATACGTTATCAGCCGCCTGATTGATTGTCTGCAGCAATTTAATCATTATTGTAATCTACAAAGAGGAACCCTTCAGGCACGAATGTCTTTACAGACATGTCACAAACCTCAGTCATTTTAGCTTGAAACTTGTTTCATTTACACTTAGAATGTGTAAAAATCGCCACCGATAAAACGGCTAAAAACACTTTTGTCTTCATTGCACATCGGGGAAAATGACACTTGACAAATGTATAGAGTGAATCACCTGTAGCAGCTTCACGCGGCCACCTGTAGCCGCGGCTATAGGGTGGTGCTTCTTGTTTAACTCATCGTGTCATGAGGAGCGTAGAGAAAAAAATAGCTGCCTGGATCAATAGATGAAGGGGAAACGGAGCATGTCAAGACAACACATAGATGATAATTTGGGGCAGAGATGACATAAATGTCACACGCCCCTGGAGTGAAATCACGTCAGCCGTCAGACGAACCGCTAACGTCCTCGCTAAAACCAACACGGTGATTGGCCGCTCCTCTCTGGGCCTGGCAGGGTTCAGCCGTGGCTCTGTCATTAGATCGTGAACTCATGATAACTTCTCAGAATAACTCTTTTTTGATTATGTGAATTAGTGGTTAGTGGGCCTTTAAATATTGCAGTTTATACTGCCGCAAAATGAGCGAGCGAAAATTTATGCCCAAAGAAGCTAGGGAGGACTTTAATTATGTGGCCTTAATGAGGAATAAATTATGGTAAAACTAATTGGTTTTGAATGTGAAGACACAGCTGACGACTTCTGCTGTACAGCACTTTCTGATGCTACAGCAGAAGCGCGTGTCATTTCCTGTCTGGTCCCTGCTGATGAGGAGATCTGGTGTTGTGCGTTTTATCAGACGTGCGCTGTTGGGAATATTAGCACAGCACTTAAATGAGGCCTGAAACCTTGATGTGAAACCAAGACAATGTTAGAAAAGTGACACGGTCATTATTGAATCGCGACATGCTACATCAATCATGCGCCACATGCAGGGAGAAACAAAAGCAAAGGCCAGTGGAAAAAAAGGCCACTGAGCATATATTTGTGTCAGTAATCAGCACGCGGGCCTCTCGGCTTCTCCTCGTGGGTCGCACAATTAAACCGTCTTTCACTCAAGGTCGAGGCGGAACAGCCAGGCCTCATTACATATTTTCCACCACTTCCTGTCTGTGCCGCGAGATGATCCCCTGCAGTAATTATCATGGCACTCCGGCTGCTTTGTTTTTGCTCCGGTAGCATCCGTCGACTCGTCGCACAAAAGTGTCCTTTTGTGCGTGTCACCCAGCTCGCATATGTAATTCCAGCACGTCAAGACGTCTAAATAAGACAAAGATAAGGGCACAAAGTCACGACAATTAAGACGAGGACGTGGACTCTTTTTGATGAAAGGACCCTCTGTCACATCACAGGAAGCTGAAAAGAGCAACAGGAAAGCCCTCAGACGGGAGCTGCAGGAACCCTCCAGACCAGAGGGGGCGTGGTAGATAATGGCAACAACAAATCTAATGAAGAAGCTTCCTCCCCTTCCTGGAAAGCTTCACCCTTGCCAAAATAAATAAAGAACAAGGAAAATGCCGACCCAGTGTTGGTCAACAGTGACCGTGGCAACAGAAAAGGGCAACAGATGCTCCTAAAGTCGATTTGTTGGGTTGTTGTGTGTCGGAAGTCCGGAGAAGCAGCTCTGCAGATTGTTACAGACAGCCCAGAGCCAGTCTAATGCCACCAGCAGAAGAGCAGATGGGTTCTATCACCTTGCCGTAGCCGTCTTCGGGAACTTCTAATTGACGGCTCGGCCCGTTCTTCTGTCCCACACAATTTCCCACCGTGCCTCCTCCTACCGCTACACGGCTCTCGCTAACTTCTCCTCCCTTCTCATATCCCAGATTCTTCCTGCCTACCTTTCTTCTCACCCGTACGCGTTCTCCATCTCCTCTCCGCTCCCTCATTGCTGCCGCTGGGCTCGGCTGAGCGGGCCTGACAGGCGGATTCCTTTCCTTTTCGCTGTATTAAAGCCACTTTCTTGCTCTGACAGCCTGCTCTCTCCTGCCACCTCATAGCTCTGGCTTCACACTTCTCTGGGCAGCCACAGCCTCTTGACAGACCACTGTCACTTCCCATCATGCTCTATGCTGATCGCACCTCCCTCCTCCATCGCTCTGACACCCCCATAACCACCCAACCCCTCCTCGGCAGGCTCGCGCGATCCCACTTCCATACCAGTGCAATTATTTTTTTGACAAGCCATCCATCAGCCTTAACTTTAAAAGCACTCTCCACTGATATCCATTGTTAAACCCCCTTTGCAGCCCCTGCTTTCCCTTCCAGATAGAGCTTGCATGAGAGAGTATGATATCAGACATCACCAAACCTACCAAACCATGTAAATTTACTTTGTTCTCAGCTATGTTTCCAATTTCACGTCCAATTTTTCGGTACATTATGCGTAGTTGTTGTGCCTAATGCAACACTGTCAAACCCCATCACAGTCCGCTCCCTCGCTCTCCTCCGAAAACAGGTTACAATTGAAATTCTATGTGAGCGAGGCGTCCTCTGTGGTTGGATCTTATTAAAATTATCTGTTCAACCCTCACGCTCCTTGGTCAGCGCAATTTGCAGGCGTTAGCAAAGACACATATGAAAATGTCAGCGTGTCAACTAATAACCAAAGTAAGGGAGCGCATCGCTACGAGTCAATAACGCTGCTTTACTGGTGACACAAATTTGATGGTAATCTAAGAAAATGAATAAAAGCCCCGGCTGTTTGGATGGGGATCTTGTCCCGTGTTTAATCATTCGCCGCTCCTTCACTTGGCCTACATCTTAGCAACGACGAAGGGAGGAAAGGGGAGGGGGCACAGCTGAAAAGTGCTCTCCCATCACTGCTGTCTGGTCTCCGGAAACGATGCACATTCCATGCGGGTGAGGAATTAGCAGCAAAGCTCAAACGAGCATTCTCCTCGTGCAGCCAATGCTTTCATTCGTTCCTACCCCACACAAAAGTCCAGACAGACCAATACTCGATCTGGCTGCTTACGCAATTAAAAACAGCTCGCGTGGTTTCCTGTTGTGGATTCTACAAACTGCGAACTTTTACTCTGCATAAGCTAAAAAAGCAACTGTTTGTGTCACAAAACAACTAGTGTATCCAGATGTATCGGCACGTGGAGCTCATCGGGTACTTTTTGACAGAGGTGTTCAGTAAATATTAGTGCGCTTCCAAAATATATGCATGCATAGGCTAGTTTACACAAGCTAATGCTAGCATTAAAGTTAGGGTAATGTAAAATACATAAATCACTCCTGTATGTAAAAATGCAGCTAATGATTGTCAACACACACACACACACACACACACACACACACACACACACACACACACACACACACACCATCTCTGGGAGTCATCACACTATTATTTAACGGGTTGGGTGTCAGAAAATAAGAAAGCACGTTCTAAAATATAGAAAAAGGACTAAAAAAGTAACATTAATGAAAGTGGTACCCTTTGTTTAGAAGGACGGCGATAAGAAGTGACTGAAGTGGCAACCCGAGGCAGCCTGCACACAGCGCTTTAGAATTGTTGAGCCAAGTTATTTAGCAAACTTTAGGCCAATTGCATTCAAAAGCCACTCTTCATCAAAGAGGAAACACAATTAACAAGCTGATACCAGCATGTGTCTGGCCGACTTAATGAATATCAAATTATACACAAACACTTATAAATCATCATTATCCCCCAAATCTTAATTGATCCCACAATTAAAGATGACAAATGCTACATATGGCGAGTCTTGACTTTATTCTTCCCCTGTAAGGGACTATTTGTCTTTCTCTTTTGCGAGTGCGTCATAGCTAATTTCACATGGCGGGTGCTGCTAATTAACGAGAACAGACAGTGAGTTTGAGAGCAAGGTAATTTCTTTTGTTTACAGCAGGGAGCTTTCTATTTCGAAAGATTTCCAAGGCGAGTAGGAAACGAGTTTTTCCTCTAATAGCTTTAATTCTAACCTTGCTATAAGTTTTGTACAATTTCCTAGCTGTCAATTAAACCTTTTAAAGGAAACAAAGTCGAATGTGAAAAGGCGAAAGGCCTCTTCTCAGCTGAATACTGTCTGTGTGAAAACATTTAATTACAAGCTAACCAGTATGTAGGTGTGCACTTGATTAGGCCTATTTGGCCGTCTGGCTGACGTGTTTATTTGGGCTGTTTTGTGTTTGCCCACGCTGACACTGACGCTAAAGGCACCTGCCACTGTCATCGGTCCCAACAGCATATGTTATCAATGATCCAGATGGCTGCTGTTTGTCTGCAGTGTGACAACTTTGCTCCTCCATTATCAACACTACTAATTAGCCAAAATCAAGTAGGTGTTAATTAGACGTAATGAAACAATTTCTGTTTAGTCAGACCCTACTATTTGCCAATTACTTGTAATTATATGCACTAAGCACTTGAGTGTAATCTCTGTCTGTCAAGCCGGTGGGGCTGCACGTGTGTTGGCGTGTCTGGAGAGCCTTTTGTTTTGGCTAAAAATTTGGCAGATTCAAACCTGCGGCACTCTGATTGGCCGGCCCGTCGCAGTCGCTGCAGTGGAGGAACAAAAGAGGCATCGGAACATAATGACAGAGCGGGGGAAGTTTTCCATTCCCCTGGAGAGGATGGCTGCTAATCAGAGTGATCCCTGACCCCCCTCCTCCCCCGCACATCTGCTGGTGCTACACACCTGGCTGGAAATTCTGGAGATTCAAAGCCGGAAATGTTTGGGAGAGTTGAGAGAAGTGACGAAGACACAGATATGAAGGGACAGGTGTCTACATGTGGTCTGGAAAAGCTACTTTTTCCTCCAGTAAGACAACATTTATGTTGGTTTAAGTTGGTTAATTTGTCTGTCAACGCTTTAAAATCCTTATTTCTGTTAAAAGGTTGTTGGTGTCCCACTTTTGCCAAGCTAGCTGCTCAGTTTGGCTTCTCTCTGTTTGAGACGATGAGTTATTTGAATAATAAAACGACCACTGTCAAGACCAGCCCCAACCACCAAACTGAGTATCGTCCTAATTAAAGAGGACCGTGAAAGATCCCGTTTGTGTTGTCTCCAGACAGAAAAACACAGTAACTCCATCGTGCACGGCGAGCCTGTAAACACGGAGGCCATAACCTCAGCTCAGCCCTCATCGCCGCGGTTCAGCGAAATCAACACCCCATCGTCTGTTAAGAGCTGGAAAACTCTTCCCAACAAGCCAGAGATGGACTAAAAACAGCCACACACACTAAAACGAGTATTAATGTTGGTCTCAGCGGTACTGGGGCTCATTTTAAACTCCTAATGGGAAGCCGTAGAGGACTGTGCACACAGCGACGAGCCTGTGGGATAAAGAAACCTTTCCACCTCTCCACTGGTGCGACGCCACCCAAACGTCAGATAACTGTAGCTGCTTTGTGATGCGCGGGCCACGGCATCCCCGACACGCGCCTACGGCTCGGCTATGAATAGGAGCGGCCCATCACAGAAATCATCAGAGAGTGTTGGCACGCCGGCGCTGCAGTCGGGCTAAATGTTATTTTCAATCAAGGCTTTCTCTCCTGTAACGACGGGGAGCGATGAGGAGGAGACGGCAGAGGGTGTCTGAGGTGCCGAAGCCTGAACGGCTTCTCGGCAGCATGACTGATCACCGAGGCCGCCTCTAAAAGGATTGCTGCTGGAAATAAAGACACCAGCGTGTCAGCTGTAAGCTCCTCAGAAGGACCCATCAGACAAATGGATGCGTATTGACAGGCTGAGACAGCCCGAGCGAGGTATGGAAAGATGAAGTGGGGGGAAGACAGGCGGGGAGCGAGGAAGCCTTGTGAAGTCCCTCACCTTGGCACCGGCCGCAATGTCAGCCGACCCGGAGGCCATCACTCTGCGGCCCTGTCCGGGGTATTATTTAAAGGCAAACAAATATCGGGCGGTGAATGTCACCGCAAGGACACCGGGGGCCTCATCTCCACCAATCAGTGTCCGCCGTTTCAAATCACCTTTTCTCCTTCCCTCGCCAACAAATCCATCTTCCTCATTCCTGCACCTTGTTTCACACCCCCCGTTCGACCCCTGACGACCACGTCGGGGGGGCGGCGCCGAGCAACAGATTTACGATCCACGCCGTTTCGCTCCGGGCACGATTTATTGACATTAGCTATCAGCTTTCTTTTTGAGGGATTGCACATAGAATTAATTTTAACTACGTCTTAATGTTAAATATCCTGGAAACACTAAATTTCATGGTAGGTGATGCTCAGAGCCACATAAGCATATATCAAAGCCCTTTTTGCTTTAATTTAATAAGGAGCGGCTCGTAAGCGTTTCATCTCAGCTGTTAATTACACATTCTTTATGCTGAGCAATGATGTCGGGATGCGATTAAATGCATCAAAAGTTTGAGTCGTATAATTGAATTGTTTTTATTACTTCATCATGTCCGAGGCTGCGCAACTTGACGGAGAACAACTGGAACAAGCCGTCTTTGAGCGGCGACGGCGAGGCTTTGTCCTTCAAATCCACACCTTTCCGCTCACGGTTCATCGTGAATTAGGCTCCTCAGGCCGCCGTAGCCGCCCCACGAGCGCCAGGGTCCCGGTCAGAGTCAGGCTCCGGCCTCCCAAAGTCACGCTACAAGCAGATTAACGCCAAACTCGACCCAGTTCCTTGCACACCCGACTAAAGTTCGTTATTTCTGTTTCGTTACGATTCAAATCGACTCTGCTGGCGCTGATTACAAGGTCAGATTGTGCCATGACAGCATAATTAACTTTCCCAGCCAGCCTTTGCGCACATTAACTTGAATTTATCTTTATTTATTTTACACATTTGCAGCCCGCAGAGGCGGAGGGATCCGTAAAATACGAGCCGCACCTTTCCCCGCAGCTCATATTTTCACGCTGGATTCTCGGTGCCTTTGACAAGTGAGTGAAGCACTTCCACCCAAACAGGAAAACACGCTGGAATAAATCACCGTCTCGGCAATAAACTTGTAAATCTTGATCGATATGCACTTGCCTTTTTTTTCCTCCTCCCCTCTTTCCCAATAACAGCTGCTGTAAAGGCCTGCTGAGCACAAGCAGCCATAAAAGTATGTAAAATAAATTAGGAGAGCATAATGAGAGGCTCCGGCAATTCCGCCATAAATATAACATAACGACCACAACTAAAATGTCAGGGAATCCAATAAATCAATTTCTCAGGGACAGGCCGGCCTTTATGTGTAGAGCACACAGCCACATTTAGAATTCTTTTTCTTCGCCACTTTCTTCTAATTTTTTATTTTTTTTATTTTGCAGCAACCACGGAGAGGGTGCAGCTCAACACAGGTCCCCCTCACATGAGGAAGGTTTAATATGTGTTCTGTGTGATTCATCACCGTGACACGGGCACCTGAGGCCTGGGCCGGCTCCAGTTCTGCCGCTTAAATGGTTTCTCGGGGACCATCCTACACATGCACGAGGGCGGGGGGAGGGGGGAGGGTGGGGGGCAGAGAGAGAGAGGTAATGGATTGGCAGAGAAAGCCTCATTGAAAAAGGAGAGAGCTATTTTGTTGAGCCCTGTAATAGATTGTGAGTCGGAGAGTCTTCTGGTGTCACTGGCGCAGGAACTAATTCAGCGGTGATGTAAAGGGAGCGGGGGGGTTGGGGGGGGGGTCCAGGGGAAAATGAGATGATTGAGATTACAAGCCAATTTCAGATAACCAACGCGCTAAGAGGGGAGTTTTCACAGAGGTGCGGGGGTTGCGGACCTATTACACCTGCTGAGAGTTACTTCAGACTATATAATGCGGCTACTTACTCCGCGACTCTTCAGTTTTACAACCCACGCCGTCACTGGAGGACCTGGACCTGATGGGGCAGTCAGGTGACGTCCACGCAGACGCTGCCGCTCCGTCTCAGGGGCCATTACATCAGTGAGGCGGCGGCGTGGACGTTTACAGGCCAGTCGTTGTCAAAGCTCATCAGAGCGCCCCGCCGTACCGGCAGATATAACCAGCTCAGCGGCGAACTGCATAGAAACGCAATTATTCTAATAGCTTCCTCTGCAAAATCAGAGCAGCCACTTAAAGGCAACCTAATAAGGAGCGTGTGATTGATGGCGGGACCACGATGCTTTTATAGAGTAGAACACACTCGTGTATCTGCACACTCCTGCCTCCGGTTCATCGGATAGAAAGCAAAGCTACACGCCGCGACCTGGGAGAGATTTGATTGCTTCTGACGTGCTGGCTGGTTGTCAAAGGTAACGGCAATAAAGAAAACGATACAAGAACCGATCCGACTGTAAATCCATCTCCCGTGAGTTCTTTTATATTTAAAATTCTTCTCTGACAGTTCTGAAACCTTTATATAACTCAAACGGCGCGTTTACTGAACTGGTTGGTTCGCGTCCAAAAATAAATCATACGAAAAAGATCTTTACAGATCCCGAATAACATCTACATACTCGCCAAAGTGCCTGCTTCGTACCAGCTAGCATGATTTGACCACATGTTATATTGCAAATACTATAAAGTTCCTGACGCAGGCTGGAAGTTGTGCACAAACTACATCCGAGGCAACCGATACTTCGTCTCTGTCCATCAGCCCCAGTCTGGAGAGGTGGCTTGTTTAAGAAACAATTAGGGGGGTATACAGATCCATTTGCAGGCAGCAGGCTTAGCTGGGCAGGCCAGTTGGCTGGAGTACCTTTCACAACTGATTTATAACACTGTCACCCAGGCAAGGCAACATAATTAATAGGAGCACGGACTCCTAATTCCAATGACTTCCACACCAAGTGGTTTTCGTTTGATTTATGATGGTCAAGAACTTTGCATTTTATCAGTTCATCCAGTCATTATTTATGCTGATGATCAATTTCAATGGGTCACTATCTTTTTACTCGCCACTAATCAAAGAGAATTAAGGTTCACTGCATTATTTAGAAGGTGCTAATTTATCTTTGAACCACGGCAGAGGCGTGGACGTGGGGGGAACTTGCTGTGCCGCGAACCAACGTTTCAGTTATGTATGGAAATATAGCGCAGAGCTCTTGGTGTGAGGGGAGAACAGTGAAATACGCAGAAGAAGAGGTCGTTTCTTTAATAGAATGAATGAGACAACACACGAAGGATTACCTGGATTACTGACACCATGATGCAGAAGGAATCAGGTTCTTTGTTTTATTTAGTGGATCAAAACAGGCTTTTAAAAGACGGTGGGGGTGGGGATGGTCAGAGTGTTATCCCTCTATTAAATTTGACTCGTCTACGGACTCTAAAGTGCGTGAGGGTGGAGTAATGAAATGGTGGACTGGGAGATTCCACCTCCTCAGCGTGCGCCGTAATTGCACTTCAAAGGTGACATATTCCCAATTTATGAACGATGAATCTAAAGCAGGCTCAGTTTGGCAAATCATGTTGACCAGCCTCAGCCCAAAGGCACAGATG
Source organism: Takifugu flavidus (assembly GCF_003711565.1). NCBI lineage: Eukaryota > Metazoa > Chordata > Actinopteri > Tetraodontiformes > Tetraodontidae > Takifugu > Takifugu flavidus. The sequence continues at coordinate 15,478,292 of NC_079530.1, forward strand.
GACATATCAAAGCCAGACGTCTCTCAAAGTGTCAATATCTCCGCTCATCTCCGCTAACTCGCTCCCAGTTTGGCTAGGGCGCCGCGCGGCATTCCTGATGTCTGTCCGATGACGGAGAAACTTGATATACGCGAGATCGGCTGATTTATAAGTATATTTTCCTTCACTTCAAAGCCAGTTAATATAATTCAGTTGGCAAGCATGAAAAATGCAACATGCAATTCACATCAGGCTGACTTATGCAGCTCAGACCTGAGGGTCATGGAGCGACGCGGAGGGAATATTTCACAGGCATGACTTTTTTATGTTTTTGTTTTGACTTTAAAATGAACAGAATAAATCAGGACTGTGTTTACGATGTTAAAAAAAAAGGTTTCAAATTTCCTCTTTATTTATTTGTTTCTTCCATCAGCATCAAAATAAAACTGATTGAATGCTCAAAGGGCTGAGCTTTTGATGACACTCGGCCTAAACATCTGGGACTTTAAGTCAAGGCAGGAGTTGGGAAAAGAAGTGACGGCGACGCTGCTATGGAAACGCGCGCCTGCGATTTACCGTTATGAAAATGAAAAATGCACTTTTCAAACGCAGGACAACAGGTCCAATGCAAATGATCAGACTCCATTTGGACGCCGTTCCCTCGCCGCGATCCCCGGAGCGCTATATTGCATTTAGCAATCCGCGGGAGGCTAAACGTTCCTGGCATTTTTTTTATTTTATTTTATTGATTTGCATGAGCTATATACGTGTAATCCTGTTTGTAGGTAAATCACGGTGTGGAGGAACTTAAGTCACCGTGGGTTTACTTTGAGGGTGGAAAATTTGGAGACTCTGCATGGGGGGGGGGGGTCGAGGCGGGCATGGTGGGAAAGAGATGTGGCCATCCGCTGGAATGTGGGAACCGCTATTAAGATTTATAGGTGTTGGGATTCTATGGAGTGAGGCATTATTCATGGTAAAGCCTCTCTGTCTGAGCCTGTTTATAAGATGAGACAAGGCTGACAGAGATGGAAGCCCTCTACAACAGGGCCAAGCTGCTCCAACACGGGGCTCAGTCACCTGATACACCCGGAGCACCGGCCCGACCGTTCAACATCTCAGCCCAGACGCACATGCGCCCCAGCAGATTGACAACGCCGCGCACGACTGTCCGTTACGATCACACGGACTGGGTTTGTGTTTACCGCCTTGAAACACTGGGTGTAACGTTTGGGAAGCTCGGGCTATGCTGCTCGAGGAACGGATCGGTATGGTGCAAGCTCTGAGGACCTTGCAAGTATGTGCTGACGAGTACACTTTACCGAGGATGCTAACTACGGCGTCACGACTGAGCTTGGGTGCTCGTTCAGGGAGCCACGGTGACAATCTGTTTATTCAGCAATTTCCCCAGGACCCCGCCATACTTTATTTAGGCTTATTATACGAAAACACGGGGATCACCTTCAACTTTATTAATGGCGGCACTCTGGATGAAAGATGCTGCTGAAAACCCGCAACATCTGTTTGCTGCATTCACTTCTCAGCGGGCTCCACCTATTCCTCATGCTTAATGATGCTGATCCGCGCTGCAAGTTTTACGGACAAATGTGTGTTTGGCCGCATTCATCATCCTGAATGAGTGTTCCTGATGAGCCATCGCTCGGCCTGTTTCACTCTTTCTAGCATACGCTAACAAATGACAAGTCCTGCCACATGTTTTCCATTGGGGGGGGGGGGGGATTGTGAAGGCTAAAAGATGGGCGGCTTCAAGGGAAAAGAGTCAATGAGGCCTGCTCTTAACAGAATCAGTCCTCCCGTGTCATCAACTTGCCGCAGCACCATGAAAATACATCAATTATGTAACGCTTTCAAGGAACAGTTGCAGAACTGATCCGTGTCGTCGACGCTGCCCAAATCGGAATCCTTCATGAGTGACATAAGCAGCTGACATGTTTTTAATGTTGGTGGACTGTAATCCTGGCAGCCAGCAAAGGAACCACATGAAAGGGCAAACTTAAAATATATGGATATGGCCAAGAATGTTAACTTGGATAAACAAGTCGATGGTCTTTTAAAGTCCTGGGGAGTTGCACCCCTAATAAATCATATTCCTTTAGATGTGCATCTGGTTACAAGTTTAGAAAGAGTGGAATGGTTAGAACAGATGAGAGTCAAAAACAAGGACACAGCGCCTGCTTCTCTCCAAGTCTGGGAACTTTTAGCAAAATCTGGGAACCCAAAAGATACATACGAGAAAGAATTAAAAACTTAATGACAAACACGCCTGGGTGGAGTTTTAGGAAGGGAGAGCCATTTGAGATTTCATTAATATATGATCTACGTTGATATAAACTGTTGGGCTTGTGCTAAGCTAGTAGCCTATGTCCTCTAGGTGTCACTATTTAGTCAGTTGCGTGACAAAAATCAAGCCACATCATGTTGAATGTTGACAGTATAAAAATGACTAAATGTAATCATAATTAGTTCTATTTTTGGCAGAAGGTTGCCAAGGGGAAAGTGGGTGGGCGCACGTCCAACCAGCGACAGCTCAGCACGTCCAAGTCAAACCCTTTTATCAGGCGTGATTTCATAATGGATCAAAGCTCAAATAAAATGGGATTTCTCACAATGACCTCATAAAAACTTTCTTGCAAATTGATTATTTCTTCCCATTTAAATGCCTTGTGAAAAATATCTATGATCAAAAAAGAATTAATACATATTCCAGGTCCTGTTTGATGAGGAGAAAACAGCACATTTTGAGAACAGGCTCCAGTGTGTAGGTTTAAAAAAGCCCTGGCGTCCGTTTCCATTTAAACGGGGAAATTACAGCATTTTCAAGGTTTGGTGTGAAAATGATACTAAAACCAGCAGGTTCATTTGGGGTAAATGGGGCCCTAAGATGGACAGTCCAGGGTGTGTTTCATCCTCACACCCGTAACCATTCATTCATAAATCCTTCTTTATGGCCATACACACCTCTTATAGAGAGATTACTGTAATCCTCCGGCGAGGACACACCTCCCTACACACGAGAGCCAACAGGAAGCCTCTCTCCTGCTGGAGAAACGCTCAGTGTGGCTCGTAAGTCAAACGTGCGACAACACAGCCAGAAGACGTGCGCCCAGCTGACCTCCTCGCCGTCTGGAAGAGGCGTCACACCCCAGGAATCAGAACGCACGGCTCTATTATGACACAGTCACACTCATGAATAATATCCAGACTGACTTGATGACAGTAAACTCATTAATGGCGAAACAAACCCAATCTCATGGTAACAGATGATGCTGGAGATGTTTATTATGGTATGTTCTGCATTATGAGCTCTGAGTGATGAATCACACAGACAGCACATTACTCCAATTTTCTCTGGGCCTTGTAACAACAAAGTTCATAGACACCAAATCAGTTTCAAGGGAACCCGGGGGCTACAAGTGCAAGACTGCTACATATGAGACATTTATAATTTATGTGCACTTGATGTAGTGATATGTAAAAAAAACTTCAGAGGAATTTTAATGGGCTTGAGGCTGAGAGGGGAAGGAGGGAAAAAAAATCTTTGATATGGTTGTTTGCTCCCTTTTTTAAAAAAAAAAAAAAAAAAAGAGTAAATCACTTCTACACCAAAAGGAAAATGAAAAGTTTGGGGTCTCTAAGAAATTCAACCATTGAGCCTGTAATCACTGAGAAAAAGAGAATTTCATCTTTTTATTCCGAGGTTTTATTGATCATGTGTCCCGGCTCTCACCAGCTCCATTACATGACCTAAGCAGCGGCTACCAAACTGTCCCATCCAGTCAAGAAGGAAATGGTATTTCTATTGATCAACGTCCTCCCACAAAACAAGAGATATAGATTGATAACACACTTCAGCAAAAACCTACAGTCCATTAGGGCTTGATGAAAAAAGAATTATGTGCCGGGACAACAGGAGGTCTTCATAAACAAGACCAAAAGAAAAGAAAAGCAACCAGAGAGAAACTCGCCTCACATTCATTCACAGATTAGATCAGACGGGACGAGTTGTTTAACTCACAAATGACCAAATGACCAATTTCAACACAAAGAAGGAGCTGAAGAAAGAACAAGGCCAGATCGGTTCAAATTCCAAGACCTGTTCTCATTAAACGCGGCGTTAACCCGTACGCGCCAGTAACAAGCTAGTGATCCACACAATTACGTGTCACCTTGTTATCGCGTTGACATATCCAGTGTTTGACTATCTAGTCTTTCACTGCTTCCTCCACATCTGAGGTCACGTTACGCCCCTGGAGCCCAACGTTAAGAGCAGTTCGGTGCTTTTATGACAAGAAGAAACGTCAACGTCTACAAAGACGGGTTTTAATCTTCATTGAGAGCGAATAAACCAGCTGTTATTTGTCGCTGCTATCAGCTGCCCACAAGCATGTTGATTGTAGGGGAAGGAGAGGCTCATGGGTCCCCACCACACCACAAAATGCAGTGCATTATGGGATTTGTAGAATGAGGGGTGTCTGGAGCTTGTGTACGTGTACTATAGAGTTTATTCGTGGCTCAATGTTGAGTGCAGACTGATGCAGTTTGACTCCGAAACAGAAACGCTGTGTCTCATTGACTGAGAGGAATGCCAAGCCGCTCCTGGAATCCAATTCCTTGTGGAAGCCCAAACACTTTGTGATTGGAAGATGGAACAGAAAAGTCATGGTAAACGCAAAGAAGAGTGCAAATCCTTCTAAACAAATGGCTCTGGGATTAAAATATGCCGGATTTTAAAAGATAAACTATCGAAAACCAATTCCTTGAGACCACATTTAAGTGAAACGCGTCGACCAAAACCCAACTGCAGCCAGCCTGTCGACGTGTTGAGGTTTATTCGTGTAACCAAAGAAGAATGGGGATTTAAAAAGTCAACCTACTGTAAACTGTAATTTTAAGCAGCTCCATTTATGAGTTGCATGACGAGCAAAAGTACATCTGCCCTTCATACAATGCTTGAACAGCCCAAAGCCAATATCCACAAAGAATTGGCCAATGACACAAAGGAGGAATCTTCAAAAATAGCCCTTAATTATGCCATGTGGGACAAAATGCATCACTCATGCCAACCAGTCCTTCATCTTCCACTGATAAAACCCACTTTCCATTCATTAGCCTTTATTATAAACACAAGTCCGGAGGGAAGCGGGGTTTAGAAGTGGTCGGGGCTGGGTTCTTATTTATCTGATGATGCTGTGTAAATTCCCTTTGGTAAGAGAAAGATGTTCTTCCAACAGAAAGGACAGTGATAGGACATGAGGGACTTGCTCATAGAAACTCAAAGAAAGAGCACTCATCCCAGCATATATCCTGCTGCTCTCCGAGACCAAATTACGGCTCAATTCAAACTAGATCACGAGGAACCAAAACGCCGCGTCTCCCACGATCCTCCGCGGGGCTCTGATGGCAACACTTAACTTTGGATTTCCAGACAGCGTCGAGGCGTTCTTGCTTGTTTGCGCCCCGACTGTGACGAATGTGACAGCTGTCATACGCGCGTCAGCTGTCTGGGTTTAGACGTCTGAGAGGATGACGGGATTGGAAAAGAAGTTCATCTGTCTCTCTAATAAATCCATTGTCTTGTCTCCCTTGAACGAGACGTGCGGTGACGGACACATCCAACATCGGCGGAGAGGCTTAGTGAAATAGCCTCGTCGCGGGAAGTCTCATTCAGTTTAAGTGAGAGTGAAAAGTGAGTTGATGCGCTCGAGTAAACAACTCAAAATCACTCTGGCGGAAAATGACAGACAGGACGGGGCGCTGCCAATTTAGAGGATATAAATTACCTCCAAACATTAGGAAAATATTTGTGAAATCAATTGTTTTTTCTTAAATGACAGGCCAGGGAGCAGCCGCGCAGACATCAACCATGCGTTTTGGAAGGAATAGGTGCTTTTATCCGATCAAACCAAAGAGATTCCGATATTTATGGACAGTAACCAACCCCCGAGGCTCCCAAATTTACAGCTTCACCGCATCATTAAAGCCTGCGAGCAGGAGCGGACCGCCGGGAGCTGTTTTCAACATTCATGGTCATGAAGCACAATCTAAATGAGGAATATTTACGAATAAAACAGCTTCTAGTTAAGAAATTTGCTCCTAGTGAATGGGATGGAAACGCACCAAGATCAGGGATAAGGTTCTGGTAAACAGCTCCACAATCTGCGTGGTGTGAAAGGGCCTTGTGAGGTTGAGCCAAGTAGAACGGCCCAGGCAACAATGGCTCCTTATGTGCCCCAAAGACACCAGCGAACAAAACTCAGCAGCTTCTGTGGAGAGGAGTTGAGGGGTCATGTAAACTTGCAGTGGACAAGAAGACTCCAGAGTGAAAAGAGGAGGAATCCGCTGTTCAATCACCGCTTTGTTTGCCGAGAGGGTTCGCTGCCATCGCAAACATCAACCCAGATTTCTCTACAGACGGGTGCAGAGCGGGGACAAAGGGGTCCCAGACAACATGATACTCTGTGTGTTTGTGTGTGTGTGTGTGTGTGTGTGTGTGTGTGTGTGTGTGTGTGTGTGTGTAATGTTAAAGAGGTATTTGCAGTCTAACCACTGAGGACCCCCTGGAGTTTTGGAAGGGTTTCCCTCCTCAGAGAGCAGCACACAAGCCCAGATAGCACGCACTCGTAATCACAGAGAAAAGTCACGTAGCAACGTACGGGAAGACATTTGTAGCTCCTCAAAGTGCAAACAGGAAGTAGAGGGAACAAACAAGGGTAAATCGTGGGCTGCCACCATCATGTGGTGGGAGGAGCTCAATGTGTCACAGATTACAGCAGCACAACGACACACTGCTGAGCTCTGAGGTGGTGGTGAATCCCAACGTCCCGTTTCCTCTAATGACGTCCACCTCAGGTAAATAAAGAGTAACTGTGTGGCCAATCACACGCTGCCCAGTTATTATTTGATGAGACTAATTCCATTATGACACGTCGGCTCTCTCAACCAACGTTTAAAAACATGAAATAGAGAGCAAATTACATCACTGCCTCCACCCCCCAAGAGTGAGGAGCTTCAGTCGTCACGTGTATTGAGTGAATCACCTGATCTCTCTGCAAATCCTCTCTACAGAAGTGATTGAACAAAAGCTTGAAGATGGTAACATTTCCCCCGAGCGCCTCGTTTCCAAAGAAGCAGCCTGGCAAAGTTTTGTGCTATTAAAATAAACAAGACAAAAAAAAAACAGTACCTCCAAGCACAAAACCCTTCATGTGAAAAGTTGAACATTATCTAAGTTTCTCACAACTCGAATCTATCCGAGAGAGCTGCGAGATGGTGGTCTGACACGCGGTGCACGCTCGTGGTCAAATCTATATTTGCATTTTCAATCCTCACAAGCTTTAGAAATACCCATGGCTAACTTAAATTTGAATGGCACCGCGTGACACTGTAACCCCTGCGTGAGGTCACACAGAAAATGAGGATGAGAGCAACTTTAAAAAAAAAAGAAAGAAACCCTTCCGCCCACTTCACTCTGCCATATGTTAGAGAGTTACTGGTGTCCACAGAGAGCCAGACATCTCGCTGCTCTGATCACTAACTACCGCGCCAATCAAAGCCTTCTGGCCATGGAGCAATTATCTGCTCTCCATAGCATAGGTGAAGAGGGAACCAGTAACCCCTGCAGCTCCGGCTCTGTGCCTCCTAAAATAACTACAAATGCCTCCGTAGTCCAACACTCGTATGTAAAACGGGGGGGGGGGGAACAGTGATTTCTTTTCTTCCGAATGAGCCGAGATCACATCACAATGCCACGCCGAGCGCAAAGCCGGGAATTGTGGGAGTGGGTTTCCACCTCTCGCCGATACCAAGCGGGGATTTTTGTCATTACATCAATTTATTTCAATGTCGTTTGTGTAGGCTGGAGTTTTGCCTAATTGAATCAAAGAGTGCGCGGCTCACAGTGGACGTGACTTTCGTGCGACGCCTATAGAGCAGCAGCGGAGAACTTTTACTGCAACAATGTTGTTAAAATGTAATAAAACAGCATAAATGTCAACTTGAACTCAGCTGCAAAGGCTTAAAAAGTCCCAAAAACTGTAAAGAAAGGCCATGTGGGAGCTGTGGAGATGTATTATTTACTGTGTTGCATCATACATGGTGCCTAAAGCTGGGTTCTTGGACGTGCGTGCATGTGCAGGTTTATATGTAGCAATACTTTATACGCTCAGTGATGAATCCAAGAGTTCGGCAAACACCTGCATGTAAAGATTATCTGAAAGTGAACTGTGGGTATCAGGAACTTTATCCTGAATACAAAAGCCTTCCAAGAACAACTAGCATACGCAAGCTAGGCATGAGTTAGCTTACAAACTTTACATTTCAACCTAAAATCAGTAAAGTAGCAGCACTGGTCCTTTGAAGGAGGTGGCTGTTTTTGCCATTATGGTGTGATTAAAGAGGTGCATGCCTGTTTGCTGAGGAACACAGTGTCCAGGGGCCCTTGGCTGCACCAGGCCCGACTGTGAGGCCTGTGTGAAATCCAAACTGACTGATCCAGGACAGAGCCAGGATTACACCACTTTCCTCCCTGAATTCTGTCCTTTTCAACAATGGGCTTCCTGTAACCACAGTCAAGTGAGTCGTTAGTTAGCCAGTGGAGCCGCAGAGTGGTAGTTCAGGGCCACTGTGGGAAAAGGCAGGGGCCTTTAGGATCATGTTACTTATTCGCCCCTAATAAAAAGCCCCAACGGCCTCTACATCACCCCCCTCCGCCACTTCTCCGGTAGGTGTCAGGTTCTGGCACCTGCTGCAGGCTCTGGCAGGTTCGTGGCCCCCCCGACAGGTTCAGATGTCATTCGGGCAACATGCGCGTCAGCGTTGTTTATTTCTGCACCAAAGGCGAGGATGAAGGATGTTCACGGGTAAATAGTCAAATATAAGAAAGACAAAGCTATTTCCTAAAGCTCGAAGCCTCGGCTTGATGTTCCCGCCCAAGTCACGTAAAGAGGAACCCACATGGCCACTTAATGAAATCTGGGGGATAAACCCCTTCTCATCTTGTTCTTCTACCCCCTCACATTCCTGCTAGACCATATTCCGACATCTATTTTATGGATCCGAGAGCTAAATGGGGAAAAAAGAGCGGCTAGCACTGAAGTGAGTGAAGACATTGATGTGTTCGGCGGCCTGGCAGTGGCGTAAAGGGTTAATTATACCGTACAAAGATGGTTCTGTGATATGTCCTAAATCACGGCGCGCTGACACGCGGCTCAATACGTCTTTCTTGAAGAAGGCGTCAGGCGCCATCGACAGGCGCCCTCTCAGAGAATGCAGAGGTGTATCATTTGGCGTGGAACGATAATTAAATGTGGAATTTACTGAAAATGTCAATGGCAGCGTCAATAGAGGGTCTCTCAGCCTACGTCACCCAGCAAATCAATGACAACTTTCGGCTATGTAGTCAAGACAATTACAGCTTTTCAACTGGACAGGAGAGGAAATGTGAGCTGCTTTTCCTTGTTTACTGAATTTTAAAGCAGGACTACCTCTTTCTTTCTCCAACTTGTGGGGGGGGGGCATTAATTCCATGCAGTCCGTCACCGCTGCCGTAGCTACTGAAGTGCGATTTCAGTGGTAATTTGCTTTATGAGTCACAAGATTGTTTTATAACTGGCCATTTGAAGATGTCACCTTCGCTCGGTGGACTTTGTGATGGAATATTTATTAACTACTAAGATTTTATGGGCGAAGCCATTTATGATTCTAGATAAAAACGTTCAGAGGAATTGATTATTAAAATAATTGTTGGTTTCCAGGTTATGAATCCGTCATTCTCTAAAGGTCAGGAACTACTTTTGGCAAAATGTAAAATGACTCTGAACCACCAGCTCGCCAGCTCTTAGAGCCCAAATTTATCTCCATCTCCAACAGATTTAGAGTCTGGGGTTGGAGCGGATGCTGAAGTCAGCAGAACCTCAAGGTGAATGACGCTGATTTGGCCGCTGAAACGCAGAACCGCAGCCCGATATCGCTAAGGGCAAATTATCACGGTGGCAATGCGACGCTGGAATCTTCAGAGAGGTATAAAGACCAGTTAGTCAGGCCTCGAATATCACAGGGAAAATGAGAGCCACTTATCCAATAACGAGAGCTTAATGAGGGTCCCTTTAACCAGCTCCAATGTCTCTCCTTCCCTCGGAGAAACATTTGTCTTACAGAACAAATGTGATTCATGCATCATTTCTATTGTGAGAGAGTGCGATAATAATGGTATAAATCACAAAGGGCCCACGTTGGGGTAATGAGACCTAAATCTCTTAAAACAACACCAGGAACTCGGCTGAATGATAAAATGACGCGGTGGAGGAAAATACTACCTTCTTCGGGTAAAGCTACACTGCTCGGCTCTTAGGCACGAATGGCTTTTGGCAGCACACAAACCCTACTTCATTTAGCTCTGACAGGCAATTTAATACCACAAAATTACTACCCTCAGCTCCACAATTACTTTTCCAGCTCTGAACATTCTCAACCCTTCCACTGATGTAACGTTAAGGTTTCAGAGACTGGATAGGGCAAACCCCAAGGTCGTCACTCGCCGACACTACAGAGGGTACATAACATAGGAGTTCTCTCACTGACGCCCCCCCACCCCCCCCCCCCCCCCCCCCCACACACACACACACAGGATGGAGTCCCACTGCATTAAAATACAGAAATCCCTGGTGTAATCTCTCATCAGCTTCAGTAAACCTGCTCATCTTATCACCTTCACATCCTCGCCATCGCCTTACAGGAGTTATATTTAATTCCCCGGAGACCTTTTCACACTCAGGCCTGTTTTGTCAGCCGGGGGGGGGGGGGGGGGGGGGGGGGGGTTGCGATGAGGGGAAATGATTTGTGTTGCTCCATTTCTTGCTCATCTGCGCTCCTAACTGCGGCGTTCCTAATCTTCTGACAGATGTGTCCCCTGCCGTCTGATTAAAAATGGTCATTTCTACGGCACACACACGCGGGGGGGTAACCTTTCCACTGAAGGATGGCAGCCGGAGTGACGGAGACTCGTCTTTTGTCTGTCAACGCCAAGGATACTGGCGTTCATATTTTGCCTGTGCTTTCATGTTAGAACAGATGTCACAGTTGGCAAGTGGTCCAGACAGGAACAGCAGGTAGGACAGAGCTCAGGGGGCAACGGGAGACATGAGGTGAACATGACAAAGTGCAAAACAAGTCTATGTTTTACATCAGTCTTTCCTCTTTACCTCACTGGAACTTCCAGTGACCCTCACAGAACATCTGCCCGCTGCGCTGGGCAGGTTCTTGATGCCCTCCCGTCTCCGTGGCCCCTTTCTCATCTTCACAGGTCTGGGCCGGTGCGAGCGGGAACACCAGCCAAATGATGGCAGCGTTCGCTTATCTGGGACACGTAGAAGCACAAATCAGGGCCCCCCGCGGTGTGCCAACCCATTTGCTTGCACAAATTAGGGTATTCTCATGCGAGAGCCGCCTGTAGGGGTGTGAACTCGTTGACGTGCTGGTAGAAGATAGGATATCAAAGTCAACAAGTTGATCCATGTGTCCCCAGGAAAACTTCTGAACTGCAGCAACCCAGAGGAGCCTTTAAATGTTTTCTAAAGTGCCACCTGATCCATCACAGACAGTGTCATGCAACTCTCTGTGCTATCAACACATGCACAGCGGGGCTAGCCCAATACTCCATTCCAACACGGCAGCAAGGAAGCGCCTGAGAAATGTCACCATCCAGCAGCGCTAAACATAGCATTCATGATTAATTACCACCTATTGAGTCCCAGCTACACATATCCTATGTTGTAGAATTTATTTCATATTAATATCCCGATGATGCCGAATGAGCGGCGGATTAGACTGAATGTTAGTTTAGTCCAGTGTAGAGTTAAAGAAATGCGGATTGTTTCACAAGAGGGGTTATCTTGTGAAGAGGACGGCTTGTCACCGTCACCCTGGTAATAAAGTCAAGAGGTAAAGGCGTTAAGGCTGTGTTTAGGTCATGTTATATGAAGCTCTGACAGAAAAATGCCACATCATCTGGACTTGACATAGAGCCACTCCTGTCCTCTGAGCAGCTAACAGTGCAGCTAACACAGCTAACAGCAATTGAAAAATAAACTTCCAGCATTTTGATTTGTGGTAGCGGCCTCTTCGGTGTGGTGAGGTAGCTCCACAGTAACGCACATTTCTGGCAACACAAATCACTTTAATTGTTCGGCATAGCAGTTATGAAATTGATTAAGAGGTAAAAGGGATGAAAAAGCCTTAAACGTCTGCATCGCGAGGACATGACAGCGGAGAGACTTCAGCAAAATTCAAATGGGGCATCACAGTTCACACCTCTCCCTCTCACAGCCAACACAGGGACAGGAGGACGTATTCGAGCTCGCTCGTCAAACGTCACTCAATAACAGATGGTTTGACAACGGGCCACCAGGTGTCACTATTCCTGCTACCAAATAAAGTCACTTCGCTGCACAAATAAGCCCCAAAGATTTTCCCCATTATGCTCCTACCGCCTAATGAATGCAGTCTGAATATACCTGGACAACATTTAAGCTACCCACACATAGAGGGTAACACATTAGCATGGTTATACCACAGGGATGGTGCATTCACTGCCCACTCCTTCCTCTTGCCCTGCTGGTTTAACATCTGTCCTGTGGATTTTGAGGGGTGATGATAGTTTAGCGACACATCCAAACAAGCCTCTTTAAGTAAGACGCAACAGGTTCGTTGGCGATGTGCTGCGAAGATGGCGATAACTCTGCAGACCTTTGGAATGCAGCGTCCACACACAGGAAGCCCGAAGGAGGAAGTTAAGAAACCGCCACCAAAGCACAGCGGGCCACATCAAGCAGAAAAGCTCCTTGGGTGATAAAGGTACTTATAACCCTACATATATTTATGGACGCCATTAAAAACAAAACTGCTATAAAGAAAATAGCTGACTGCAGAGCAAAAAGCCCGAAGGACCCAATTTCCTCCTGAAGCACCTGATGGACACACTGACAAGCAGATTGCTTTGCAGCACCAATTTTTGGAGTATGTGAAAAATGGTCCGTGCAGCCAGTATGTGGTCTGAGATGAGTCATAAATCTTGTTTTATCTCCTCCGTGGCGGTAGCAGAAAAGGATGAGTTGCTTTTTTTTTTCACCCCGCCATCTCATTCACATGTCTATCTGTCTGTTATCTGTGCCCTTGAGCAAAGATTACTGATGCCCTGTCTTTGATATATGACACATCAGACAGAGCAGCTTTTCATCCTCTGAATTAACCCAGAGAGGAGGGGAGAAAAATGCAAACCTGACTGCCATCAGCCGGGGGGCTCTCTCACTGTGCCTTTGTGCTCCCCTGGTCCCCCCCTTGCCTCTCTCACATCATCCTCCCCGCCTCTCTTCCCCGTGAACCCGCGGGTCCCCTCCTCTTTCCTCCGTCTTGAGAGAGCCGAGAGCGTCGCGGGCAGGCAAGTTTGGTGGCAAATTGTTTATCTGACCTCTGCACGTCTCTGCATTTTATAATCTAGAGTATGTCACCCCTGTCCCATCCCCATAACAAATAGCCCCTGTCAGTTCCTGCTTCCTTTATCAGAGGCAGGCGGTAAGGACAGGGCCACTGTAAGTAACTGCAGCGGGAGGAATTCTGCTGCGGAAAATAAATAAACAAGTAAATAAAAATGGGTTTTCGGCGTGAGCGATGAAAACAGCGATTCCTGTAATGATGCCTCAAGAGCAAAAAAAAGGATAAAAGGCCGGGATTAAAGAAACAAATGGCGCCATATTAGGCGTTAACAGCTCGTGTACGTCATGCGGCAAGACTGAAACTGCGCAAGGTTTCCACAAGAGTAATACCGCCGCTGCCGTTACCGTCTCCGTGAGGAATATCTTATTTAGCGGCCAGGACGGCAGCCAGGGCCGAGCGCAGCCTAATGCATCATCTCCCAATACATCAGAATAACTGGGATTTAAATGAGGAAGACAAATAGCAGTGACCACTTTGTGCGATCTGAAACGGAATGTAAAATAACACATTAGGCTGCCACGGTGGAAATGAAAAGGCTCTACATTAAAGAGTAATAACCATCTCTCTCCTGACTCCAGACTTCATTAACCCAAAGCTAATCTCCCACTCAAACTCCCGATCTTTACATGCCACGGCAAAAAAAAGTCACTCGATACGGCTTGTTTTTATGTCCCGGCCTTTTTCCTTTTCCATACGACTGATACAAAAAGGGAATAAATAAAATTGTGTGCTCCGGAGGAAGCGCTGCCATCCATTATCATAATGGCGATGTTCATGATCTATTGCATTAACATCCAGTCTTTAACCCAAACAAATGTGTTCCTCACCCCGGCGTTGCGCACCCGTTTACCAGATACAAATGTGCTCGTGCATCTTAACCCGGAGAGCTGCAGGTGTGATGCATCGCCGGCAAACTGAGGGGAAAGAAGCGGCATTTCCCACCCTGCAGCTCAACACTGAACACACCCTTTCATTTGGTGCCGTCGGACGTCTTCTCGTCGGCGATGGGCTCATTTTTGGCGCGTTGGCGTGGCAGCAGGAGCGATTAAAGACAAATCAAGGGCGGCTAACATTTTAATATGGGCCTGTCAGGCCGTGAGCTGGCGGCATGACCCCGTGTCAGGGGTAGAGAGGCGCCGACGCCGTTTAAAAGATGACGTGGACAACAGAGGCCATATGTGTGAATGACTGCTACATGCAGCTGGAGGGCACAGAGGCCCACTTCCTGTCTCCTCTAAGTGTTAATATAACCTTTTCATCTGTTCGCCACTGGAATCGATCCCCCCCTCGCTGTTGGTACAACTGGCACCTCAGCAGCCTCTTTCATTCGTTATATTGAGCTCCATCTGGCTTCAGTCGTTTGCCGTTTTAATTTACTTGTCTCCCGCTTTTTAATTTGCAGCGCATTTACAAATGGCGGCGGCCGGCCGTTCCAAGCTGCCCCTCGTCGGCGGCGGGGATATTTGAGGACAGCCATAAGTCTGCAACGCCGGGTTATTAATAGACAGCAACAGATGTTTACTGATCGTTGATTGCCAGTCGTGCCGACCAGTAAAATCTGTTCATGAACGAGGCAGGATTTATTAGAGAGCAGAAAATAAACACCCGTCTGCAACCTTTTTCACCCGCTCTCCCGTCTGCACCAAATTGTCACAAAATGTGCTTCACAGGGCGCGAGGATGCCTCTTCTCTCACCGTCGAACTCCTCCTTCCTTCCTGTGCAGCCAGAAGGTGACCATTTGGCGACAAACCCTGTCAGCACTGACACGTCTGGCTCATCAGCCGGCAGCGGCCAGAGACTTTGCTGCGGAGAAAATTTGCCTTCAAATGATGAAAACGTCCCGGAGGTAAGCTGGCACGAGTGGCTTTCTACAGGTGTGTAATGGAATGTACATGATATATGACATTTAGTTGTTTTGGGGGGCAAGTACGCATTTTTACCCACAATTAGCCGTTCTTTTTTGCCCCTCTGCTGCTGATTTATGTAGCTGTGCAGTAATCATACCCTCTAAAAATGCTCTATTTACAGCCACAGGGTCGAGAAACCAGGCAGATACAGACAAGTTGGAAAAAGTGACAAGTTATAAAACTTTAAAGCGGGCCGTAAATAGCTCTGTCACTCTACCCCCAGTGTTATATTACCAACATGGACGCATTTATCTGACGGGCGGTAAATCTTAATTCCCCATACCACCCCCCCAAAAAGAGGTAAGATGACACACAGGAGTAAATAAGCTGCAGACAGCAGGACAAAAACACAGGCCCCGTTCGTCAATATGAGCTTTGCGTGAAGATCGTCGTCAATGGAGGCGGCTGAGTGGCGGCAACTTCCAGAACAATAAATTCAGCCTTTATTTGCTCCTGTTAAAGGTCTGTAGGAACAATTTGTGCCTGCTAATATTTTTTTACGGTGGCTTCACCTGCCTGAGATCCTTCAGCCCCTTCCTTCAGAAGCTGTCAAAGCCGCCAACTATAATATATGGCCCCTCCAATGAGAACAGCTGTAGCCGCTCTCTCCGCTGCCACGGCTACCCTGCCCCGCACCCAATAATACATCAAGATTAATTGATTTCCTGTCACACTCTTAGAGAAAAGAAAATTAATTTTCATGTATCTTTCCCCCGCCCTCCAACCCTCGGTGCAGGAATTTTGTACATGGGAAGTAATTTAAGTTTTTAATTATTCATAAGGGCTAAAAACATGATAAAGTGTCGAGGGGAACACCCCGAGGCCTCCGCCGAAAGCTGCGCGTGTTTCTCAGACAACAATAGCGGCTTCTGATGGTTCTCTAAATAATGAAGGTATTTGCATGGACTTTAATGGAGTTGGAGCCGCGCCGTCTCCTCTTTGCCTGATTCAAGGACACAGGATTCTGACCCGAGGTACAGTCGGTCCATTTACATGCAGATTAACCGAGTTATGCTTTAAATTGGACTTCTGCATCTTGTAGTTGTTGGTTCCTTGTCCCAGTTGACATCTGGGCGTCCCATTACAGTCAGATTAAGGAAATAATTTGTGTTTTTCCAAGTGTCATGTAAACCGAGTGACTGTGGCAGGTCAGCAGACAACATTTCTATTGTCCTCAGTTATCAGTAGTTGCCATAGCAATATTTGCATCAATTTCAGATGTGCTGCCAACCTGCCTCACTCGTGACCCTTAAGGCTTCATTTGGTTCTTAACTGGTTCTTTCCTCCTATTTTGATCCATTGTCCGTCCATCCATATTCAACTGCAACTACCGAGCAGCTCTGGTGCATGAATAAGCTAGTCGAGGCAGTTTTGGGTGGGTCTCATGAGATAACCTTGGTGTTTGCAGAAGATAGAACAAAATGAAGGTCAAGGTCACAGGTCAAGGTCACACAATCAGTGTACCCTGGCAGCGGTCAATTAATGAGGCCCCGGTTCAACTTGGCTCCAAACCCTGAAAGAGGTTTTGTATGCATGCAGCCTGCAGCACTTTCACTGCTGCTGCTGAGGTTGTTCAACTCATTTAGTCTTAAATTTGCTCTCATTTAAAAGTATAAATACATTTTTGCAGGAAGCCGAAGCAGTTTAATCTGAGGACTGTTACAGCAACGACCTGCACTGTGTCACTGATTCGAAAACGCCCTTCGCCGACGGCGTGACACATTGTGACACGTTGCACCCAGGGATGCGTTAGCTTCTCAGTTTTTGCTGTGCCTGAAATAAGCTAGCGTTTAACTGCACTTGTATTAAGCTGTGTTATTTCAAACAAGCACCATCGAGACCACACGCACATCTCAAAAGCTCCAAAGAACAAAGGAATGATTAACATATTACGGGAACAGAGGCCCTACAACCCCCACACGTGTCTTGTCTGATAGTTAGCAAGAGTGTAATTATAAGGTGAGATATGTGTGAATCCACCTGTGATTTCAGGTGTGTGTGTGTGTGTGCGTGTGTGTTCATCTTAATGCGGTACTATTCAAATTGGTCTGTCTCGCAAAAGGTTCTAATTATGCTGAAGAGTCTAATTAGCATTTAGTATAACACCACAACAAATGCCACAAAATCACACTAATTCCACAATAAACCACCTCGGCGTTGCACCATCAAGCGGCTTTGCTCTATAATGAGAAATTAATCGTAGAATACTGCAATGGGCCATTCCTGCACTCCTGCTGAGCGTGTTAAATCATTTTTCACTCTTTCCAGATTGTTCCCATCAACAGCTATTCCCAGGAACCCTAATGAGCATGTATTCCCATTCCTACCATAAAACATAAATGATCTGCAATCTCATCACACACTTTGGCAAATTATTAGGCCACTGACCCCCGAAAACTGGTGTGGAGTTGCAGCTTTGTCATGAAGTCGTTCATCCAAGGAGCTTTGGCTGCTGTAGTGACCATGTTTCCATACATTCATTATGTTGCTGTTGTGGACATTAAACACACGTCCAGCCTTCATCTCAGATAACACTCGTGTTTCAGTGTAAGATTTTAGCAAAGCTATGAAAATATACCGCGTACATGACTCAGCTGTACACGAACACTCAGTCAAGTTCAAATCTCCAACTAGTAATAAATATCTAGAATTGCCTCTAATGAATATAAATCACTGTGAGGAAATGATCTCCCTTTTAGTTGAGTTAAATGACACCCAGTCTAATGAAGTTGCATGTTGCAAGGCAATAAATTCATACTAATAACCGGTAGGCCTCATCTGTATTTAAATGGTGCGATGCACAGATGTGATATGAAAACCAAGGGGGAATATAGATAATATTTGAAATGGCTGGTTGCTTACACACAGAATATGTGGATAAAGAATGCAGAATCTGACAGATGATGGGGGGGAAAGAAATAAAAATCTTCATTTGGTTCTTCAACACATGGCATTTATTGCTGCCGCCTGATATATTATTTACGTTCTTTCACATCTGGAGTTAATGTTCCTTATCTTGCTAACAAAAACAATTTAGAAAGGAAACTTCCACAAGTCAAACCAGACTGTTTCCCAGACTCCTCTCTGCTATCTGTCTCCATTGAAATATTCTTTATTTATTTTTTGGAAAATTTAAACAACTGCTGCTACGTCCGCCTAAAGCAGGCTAAAGCCAGAGGAGCATATTCATCATTATAATACTTAACACTGGGGGGGAGGGGGGTGGTATGGCATCGCAGGCATGATTTAGGCCCTGCAGAGACAGGAATCCAAGCTGTCAGAGTCTGAAGTAAATTCAGTTCCTGTAAATAAATTGGGGGTGTCCAGTGCTAGCACACGCTATCTGGTTCTATAAACGAAAGAGCAGACACTTGACTACACTTGTGTTCTGGTGTATTAGTGGGTGTGTGAGGCAGGATGAGCAAACAGGAAACAGGATGAGCAAAATGTGGGAAGGAGCAACTTTTCAGGTCCAACTCATATCGACTGGAGGAAATGCTAACAAAGGAGGAAATGCGACCGCTACCAGGCCTGTGCGACAAAAAGCTGTTGACAGAGCTGTGCTGGGTCACCGTGGCAAGGTTTCAAATACAATTATTTCACAACCACGGAGGCACTCTGGTTCACAGCCAATATTAACATTGCGAGGACACGCGTATGAGAAAGTTGCTATAAACGCTCAGTTTACGATTCATCATTTGCAGGAAGTTCAAGGGCTGTAACATAAAACTGCTCAGCACCGGGAGGTCCGGTAGAAAAATACATTAAAGGTTATACTGCAATCTGCAAGCCTGACTGAGTTGCTGAGCACAAGGTCACGGGACTGATACCATACTTAATAGCAATATTAAAACCAAACAGGGCGGCTATTTCAAAGGGACACGGGTTGATGAGAAGAGACAACCTGTGATATGACACACATAAAGCACTTAATTTCTTATTAACCCCATAGCAGGGGTATGTTTTGACTCCATGTTGGTTGGACATTCAGCTGAATTGTGTCCTGATTTATTCATCACTGGTTGTCGATTAAATGTTGTGGAAAAGATGCAAATGAAAGTGGAGATCTTTACTAAATATGTATATTCAAGATGAGATAAATTATACAAAAACAGCTGCACAACAACCAACAACACACTTGTAAAACAGATAAAGGGACCCAGGAAACTGCCCTGCGGGACGCCAGAAGCCAATAAACCCTGTATTTGGACGCTATGCATTGATTGTTCTTGGTCATTTAAATGCATTTAGGTGCTGAGCTTCCATTTCTGCTCTATATTTAACAGAACCCACATAAACTCAACAGCAATCCATCAAACAGTGTCTGAACACTGCTTGTTATTAAAGCTTGTCAGAAAAGCGTGGCAGCAGAATTGTGAATGAATAAACATGCTGCACAGAGGAGATATATCACGGACGCGGGGGCCTGCCTGGTGTAGCCACATCCAACATTTTGGAATAACGTGCGCGATTTCGAGGGAAGGAAATGAGGCAATAATAAAACTCCCCTTTCGGCCAATTCATCAAAATGATTTACAGTGCACCTATGCAAACATGTTATCGTTTCATTTCTCAAAGTAAAACAAATAGCCACTAAAGCCTCCCTCTGCTTTGCTCTGGCCCCTTTTTAAAAAAAAGAAAAAGGAAAAAAAAGGCACATTTGAAAAATGCAAGGCTGCGAGCTAGCCTGCCTCTCACGACGAGCTGACACGGGCATCTATAACCTTAAAAATGACTTCTGGGTACCAGGTATCCAATTATTTCTTACCCAGGAAGCAGTGCTAAATGGAGCACTGCAATGATTTACTCGCAACCTCTCCTTTTATTAAAACACTTTGTCTTATTGTTTTATTGATTTACAATCCGTCCTACTTTTTTGGCATCTGAAAACAATCAAGGCGCAGGGCAGCAGAATGTTTGGACATTAATCGTTAAAAGACAGTGTTTTATTCCTGGCCTGGGGTTTGCTGCACCAGCTGCTATGCATTCTGGTAAGAGGCAGTGATTTATGACCCGGCAGCAATAACGATGAGGCGCGCTCATTAACATATCGACAGGCTCCAAGATGGATCATCAGCATTGATTATTTCATGGCCTGTTGATGCCATTTGTTAAGAGAGGGAAAGAAAGGGGGGAGCGGGGAAAGGAGGGGGAGTGATGGGCTGTCTCGCGGAGGTGCGAGGATTTCTCTCTCGAATCTTTACAGCGGAGGGGAGAAAGACAAAACCCTGACTCCTTCAATCACCGGAGCCATCACTCTGCTGTCAGAGGGAGGAATCAATGATTGACAGCGTTTAACCAGTCCTCAGCACTCGGCAGATCCATACGGATGAAAGGTGCACGGTAGGGAGGGCCATAGAGATCCGTCTTAACACACGCTGTAAAACATTACTTCAGAGGCACAATTACAATATCAATCAGTCAACGCTGTCCTCCATTCCAACGGGGAGAGCATACAGGAGGTGTCATTCACATTCGGAAAACCTCCAGTGATACCGGCGCCACAGGGATGGTGAAACTGGCGAGTGACGGTAATAAAAGGATTTTATTGTCTTTTCACCCGTTAAAACGATTCTTCTAGGTGTTTTTGCCCAGTTTTAGCATATTAGCATGTCAAATATACTGTATTGTAGCAACTAGCTATGTCGGCAGTGGTGCTGCCACTAAGCGAGTTGCCATGGTGACGGGTGCTAATTGATGAGTCTCACATTTATGACGGCGTGACAGCTACCCTCGCGCCCCGGCCCAGAGTCGCATACTTCTGGAAGGTACTGCAGTGAGACCATGCCATAATCACATGGTCACATGCACAAGGGGAGGGGTTTCCCCCACCCCCCCACCACATGGCCGCGCTCAGATGTGCACGTGCAAGGCAATACAAGCACGGCCAACACAGACCAACCTGCAAACGCACGCTCACTCGATCGGTCTCAATGATATGAGACACATATTGACCGTTGGGCTTTGTCCCAGTACGACACGGGCAAGTGTGAAAGCATCGTGCACACACACGTCCTTCCTCATCAGGATCAACGGTAAGAAACGACTCGCAGACGCGTATCAATATCGGATTTCTGTGTGATGCAACAAGCAGATCAAGCGTGTTACCGCCCCCCCCCCCCCCCCCTCACATGTTAACTGAATTAAAAAGGCACAAAGAGAGTCAGTCAATTAAGTCACTAAGGGCTTGGCCTTCAGGTGTCCTTGGAGAACAGGAACAGAGAGTAGTGTGGTTTTAGTACTTGTGTGTGGGTGTGTGTAGGGCAATGCCTCCCTTCCTCTGACAGTGGGGGCTCGCCCTGCCTATTGTACTGTAAAGACGGGGGCTTTAAATTGCTTCCGTCACAGGGCCCTGAGTAATGAGTGTGATTCTAATCGCAGTTCTTGGGGCCATCGACATTAGTCTTAATCTGAGCGAGGCACTCCAACACCTCTGACAAGTAATGCAGAGCAGGTACGGGCGTAACGAGAAGCTACACACACTCAGGTTACCCCACCCAAGATGCAGAGGAAGGCTTTTGTCAGGAGAGCAGTTAGAAGCCCGCCACTGTCTCTGTGCGAGGCTGCTAAAGTGGGGAGGCTGTGTTAGCGTTTGCAAGCCTAAAACGCAGCTATCAGAACACAATTACATCAACATTAAAACATGTATGCCAGGAATGGTGTGTAAAACGAGTCTAGGTGTGACCTTATTTATTCTTCGGGGCACCCAAATTCCTCCAGCCTCTACACACTGTCACGATTGTTCACCCGCACGCCGAACAAACAGGTAGCAAAGCAGAGAGTCCGCTGCCACTGGGGTAGTGGAGGGCTAAATTGCTGTGGGGCTTTGAGTGGCTGCATAGCCGAGCAGGTCGTTCCTCTCTGTCTCTCTGTGTTTGCCTGTGTTAAACTCCCTCCTCTGCCCTCATCCATCCTCTCATCCAGTCCCCAGCTCTGTCCATCCATCAATCCCAGCACTTTGTCAGCACCCACTCCATCCTGGCTGCTGCAATCACGGAGCAGAAAGGGTGGCGCACGGGGCATGCGCGCGGGAGAGGCGTGTGTAATAAAGCCACAGACAGGTTCAGAGAGGATGGAGGGAGAGGGGGGGGGGGGGGCTGCCTGGCCCACGCTGTCGTCCGCTGCCTCCGAGCCCTCGTCACTGGGGAGCTTTTCACCTCCCATCTGCATCGGTGCTGATCTGCTGACAGAGGCCCTGACAGGCGTCGCCTCCTATTGCACAGGCAAGCAGAAATACTAATGCCGCGCCCCCACCCTACCTGGAGCACTCGCACCTCCTCTCCCAGGCCAAGACATGACGCTGATAAAGAGGGGTCGCGAGGTGGCAGTGACGGAACAGGTGACAGAGGTGTGGACGTGCAGCGGGACGGAGGGGAAAGTTGATCTGAAGATGGAAGAAAGCAGGAGGAGGAGGGGGAGAGGCTGGAAAACAGGCTAAATTACGACGAAAAGCAGATAACAGCAGGTACAGGAGGGAGCAATTTGGCCTTTTTTTGGGGTTTAGTTTACCGCCTCACTGTCAGAGAAGTCGCAGAGAGAAAACATCTGTTTGATTAAACCTTGATCGGCTGGAAGTCGGAGGTTGTTTGGAGACTGAGCAGACGTCACTGATCTCACCAGTCGTGCTGGCTGGGACGCTAATGAGAGGAGGGCGCGCACGGCGCATTAGAAAGAGCACAACTGCACCTTAGTTGTAGGGAGGTCCCACGGGACGAGGTTAAACTTAAAAACAACAGTCTCACCTGAGAAAAGCTTCCCAAAATAACAGCAAAACACGCACTGTTGTTTTTTTATGTTCACAGCTGCCAACACAGCAGAGCTACCCTGGCATTATTAGCACTAATCCAGCTTATTTCACCACTTTTCTGACCCAACTGCTGCGGCAGAGTCAGCGCACGTGGTTGTAATTCCTACAAGCATCCAGACCTAATTCAGGTTTACAGGTTGTTACTGTTAATGGAAAGCATCATCGCGGGCCAGGAACCAGGGGGAATAATCAAACCGGAGCCTGCGCATCTTCAAAGGCCCGCCCTGGCCGTGCCGTTGACTCGGTAACGGCTGATCAAAGCGAGGCTACAAAACGAGGCGGCGGCAAAAATCTGTAGGAGAAACGAAAATGTGGGGAATGCAGCCGTCATGTATGCAGTATAATAAAAAGATGGTGCTATGGCTGGTGGCGGAAGGATACAGCGGCGCACTTTTACACGCCCGTTGACCTTTTTTAATCGAGGCAACATTACTCCTTTTCATTAACAAAATGTGCTGATTTTAGCCCCCTGATGCGCTTAAACAAAGCCGGTGAGCCTCCGTCTCGCTCCCGATGCAGTTTCCAATCAGCTGACACTAATTAGACAGCAATAAACTGTTATTAATCGGCTGGACAGCGCACAACGAGCAGGATATAAATGGTGGCTGTCAGGGCTTCATTCAGGAGCCAAATGAGTATTCTCAGCTCACTGCCTGTACATGAGGCATCACCACCTATGTCTGCTAACAAATGCTGGCAATTCGCCGCACTGTTGATGTGTCACACACACACACACACACACCCCAGTGAAGTCACAGTTTTAACCGTGTTATATACCCTCTAAAACAGACGTTTCATAATGGTCCTACTTTTGGCCCGGTGAGGTGGGCTAAGCATCTTGTTCCGCCACCGGTCCCAGTCTGGCTCGCAGATAAGGGCTGTAATAAATGAGAGCCTTATTTACAAAGTCAGCTCCACTTTAGCCAATCTGTGCCTGGAGAGAGCAGTTAGAGCCGGAGAAATGAAAATGTGTATCGACGGGAAGAAGAGGGACAAGCTCCTCGGAAGCGGCCAAGACAATCTATTACGGCAGCGTTTCCAGACGTCTCCATTGCTACCAGTTTATTAGGAATGTGAATGGCCCCACACGAGAGGCATTTATGATGGAATGTGATTGGATTACACAGCGCTCTAACCATGTGTGATTGGTTTATCTGGAAAATATTAAATTCCTGTTTAAATGGACTGGTGGGGAGGTGGGGGGGGGAGTCGATAATGCGCCTTCCTCGCTGGAAGGACTTTGTGGGGGTGAAGTTATGAGATTTGATATTTTATCACTCATTTCATGCTTTAGTGCGGCATGGAGACTGACGCTAATGCGCTGGAAGGACGCGGCGCTGACAGCACACCAACATATTCGCGTCCAATCACCCCTGGCTCAAGATTCATCCGGACTGGGAATAATCCATTCTGAAAAGATGAAGTGGAGGTGGGCGTGTCTGACCGCTCTCCTCGTAAGTCATCTGGAAAAGAAGAATGAAGTCACGGCAACGAGGATGGGAAATTACAATGGAACGGAGGGGGAAACTGCCTGGGCGTGGGATTGTGAAAACCTTCTAAATGTAGAAAACAAAAACAACAGCCGCTGTGGGATGGAAGCGGGAAGACAGTGAATGCATTTAAAGCTTGTGTCCTGTGAAGAGCAAATATGAATAAAAGGCTTAGGAGTAATAAAAGATTGTTTATGTATTCTGGCATGAAATGGGGCGGCGTTGTGAGGGCGGCAGGCGAGAGGAGACGGATGGACGGGACTGACAGGCTGGTATTCATCCTGCACGCCCCAGCGGCCGGACTGCTACTGGCGCTCGACAGAGCAATAAATCACCAGCTCTCCAGTCTGTACCTACAGCTTATTACATCCAAGATGACAAATAAATAATAATCCCTGTCACGCCAGGCCTTTGCTCAAGGATTGAGCCAGAAACCTTTTGCTCATCACTCCTGATCTTAAGTGAAAACACTAGAACAAGGGAATTGAAGGCCACGCTTTACTGAGCTTATGGAAGTCGCAGCGAGGGAGAGAGAGACCAAATTCAAGAGATGATGCCACTACAAAGTCTTTCTGGGTGAGAAAGGAAATGATCCAGAGAGGTGGAAAGAAAAGGGGAGGCGAGGGGGGGTGTTTGGGGGAGAATTGCCCTTGTGCTCTGCTGGAGGAGGGGGTGAATGGGGCTCTGGAGGATAGAGTAAATCAAAAGGCTTCATCACTAAACAGGACCACAAACACCGTGTGCAATTTAGGCTGGAACAGCTCCTCAGCATATCCATTACCCCCCCCCCCCCCCCCCACACACACACACACACACACACACACACACACCATAACACAACACTCACTGGTCACACTGTGACGGACAATTGACTTCAACTCATAAGTGAACGTCCTCAACACAGCCCGAGATGAACAGAGACGTCCAAGTTTGGTATTAAAGTGAGTAAAAACACACTTGCGTAACCGGCTTAGTTCACTCCGGGATTATTCAACCACTTCCCACCTTTTTGTTGAACTTTACAACAGTTAACAGAGCCTGTGAAACGAGTCCACTTATGTGTTATTTCATATTAATTGGCACTTTAAGGAGGGAAGAGAGGGAATGTTCGACAGCCTACTCTCTAAACCCCTTAAAAAATGAAAACAAGGCTTCTCCTTTAAACAAGACACAATTTACTTAGTGCAGTGCCACCATAAAAATTAAAAGCCTTCAACAGCAGCAAATGAAACAGCACTGGGGTGTTGTAAATCAGATATGTCACGTCCACCCAGAGAGAATCTACATACAGGAAACAGGGGCCTCCTATTAAAGAGTGCACTGTCATAAAGGTTACTGAATTGCAAATGGTCCTCTCCATCTTCCCTGTAATGGAGACTGCTTGAGACAGAGAGAGAGAGAGTTTGCTTGTGGCAAAAGGAGAGGAGAGAAAGCAGCAGAAGCATGATAGGAATAACAACCGAGGGGCAGCCGGTCCCAGAGTCTGGGACTCTCCCAGTCCCTTCATAGCCAGCGCCAGAGACATTAATCACTGGATCACCAAGCCATGCTTAATTGCAAGTTGTATATCACCGTGCATACAGTGGCTGAAGGGGGAAGGAAACTCATTATATGGGTTTGCTGGATGCAGAGCGTGGTGCACCTCATCTGGACCCCACCACCTCTTCCTGTCACCGTACTCTGGGGAGCCAGCGCGACGTGACAAGGAAAAATGAAGCATGCAGTCACCTCCTAATTAATATAGCTTTGCCACTGTTGTCGGACCACTGAGGACATTTAAGGCTGATCAAAAATGTACTCAACCAGTCACGCCACTGGGGGCCAGGGACGTCAGAATTTGAATGGGTGTATTAGACAAACACGTGCGTTATTTTTGCTTATTAGCTGAGGCAGAGGAAGCATTTGTGGGAGCCACTGAGCACCGGAGTCAAGGTCAGAGGAAGGCTTTCTCAGCTAAAAGAGAAAATGGGACCAACTCCCAATCGGCCACTTTTATTTAGATTTCTGTTAGTGTTTCTGTGGGCGCTATGCTAATGAGGCGGGCTTGATAAATGGCTCATAATATTTCCCAGACATTTTGCTTTCCCTCAGAAGTTTTCCAATGTGATAGCCTGAAAATAATAAGGCGCACTCCATCATTATATCAATTTCTGTTACCCAGATATTTCAGCCCACATTAGCACTGATGAGCAAAAGGCAAACAGAACCAAGGGCAGAGCCTGGCACCATTGATCAAACACTGTCATTTAAAGACTGCTCCTCCTGCAGACACACGCAGGGTAAACACAATATAATGTATGCACAAATATCTGCGCGCGTGGATAAACATCAACTGCATTCATGCGTAAAGAATTGCACAAAGGAAAAAATTGTATTGGGGTGATTGAGGGATATTAATTTCTCCATATTGATGGTTTTTAATCACATTCTCAAACGATAAGTAATCAATAATTAAAGATAGATAATTACTGACATTAAGTAGGTTCAAATCTGGTTAATTTCATAAATAACCTATTTTTTTGTAGACTGGCAGAGCTTTATAGTCTTAAAATGGGACATGTGTGTTTTTCAAAGGATATTAAGAAACCATCTATTTTAATGAACAGTGTGGTTTTTGTTCATTTTAAACCAGTTTAAAAGAAAGAATGGAGATGATTAAAAAAAAGAAAAAAGATAAAACACTCAGATCTGGTCTTGTGGTCGGGACTCAACCACTGTGTTGGGTCCCAGCCCAAGTTTAGCTCTCAAAAGCTCTTGTAAAACTTTGTGACCCGTTCTGAAGGAGGCCTCTGGGAAGATGGACGCAGGGTCAAACAAGCATTCCAGGTTTAGGCATGAAGTGAGGGACAATTTCCATACAGTTGTAAAAAAAAAAGATAAAGGTCAGGATTCCTGAGAAGTTGTCACCGAAGGGCCAAAGTGCACAGAGAGTTCAGAGGGTGAGCGAAGGACGCTGAGGGGAGGAGGGAACAACGGATGAGACGGAACCGAGAGCTGATGTTCCTCATATAGGTGCTGGAATGAAGATGGGATGCCATCAAAACTCAGTCAAAAACCAAATATGGTGGCTTTCTAATGTAAACAAATGTAAACACCACCTTCATGCAGCCCGGTTTCCTTCAGGACTGGTTGGGTTTCCAGCTGACAGTTCTGCTGAACAAACCCAGCAGTGTTTAATAACCAGCCCTGTGCCGATAAGATTATTTGCATGACCTGGAGGACTTCTTAAAAGTCCTCAAATCCTTTGATCGTGTTGTCTTGACCCTTCTGTCTGATGGTGGATGCCATGCTACACGTGTTCTACATGTTAGTTTAACTTAAAATGGTTTGGAATGACATGGATTATCAAGCATGGAGGCGAGGGCGGCCTTCTGTTCCCTCAACTAGGTCAAGGTGGAGAGGAGGGAAAGTTGATAGAGTCCATTCCTTTAGGCAACCAGGTCTTCTGGAACAAGGAGACGTCGGAAAGAAAAGCATGGACGGGAAGTACAGCGGAGTCTGAACCCAGAATTCGATCAATCCCGTCACGGCTGCAGTTCCAAACAAAGCCCAACATTCCTCACCGCTCAGCCAGGCTTGTTTTGCTAACGAGAGTTTAAGTTAGAAGCTTAGAAGCTGCAACACAAACACCGTCCTGCCAGACCCCTGACCTGCCACTTACAACCTCGATCGCTCCTCCTGATTAGACCAAAACAATGCTGGCTTAGCTGAACCAATATTTGTGCGAGTGAGATGAATCACTCAGGCTTTGTTTTGCCTCATGCTAGTCACTCAGCAGTAATGGACCCAACATCCCAGCCTGGACTAATGTTCTCTAGCTGACAAATAACAGCACCTGTTGACTGAATGAGAACCACCCCCCCAATCATAAACTGTAGAAATGTGATTTCAAATTCAAAACAGCAACTTGAAATTGCCGTTGAAGGTCTGATGCCGTGTTAGCGTCACCAACTGTGACAGGTACTAAATCACTCCATGGTAAATGCCATATTTTATCAGATTATAAAATCAGCTTGCAGACATTTCATTCCCCCCCACCCCCCCCCTCTCGTTTAACTAGGGAGACGGGCCGCATTGAGAAACTGTCTGAGTTTTTACAGGGGTTACAGAACACGGAGGAGACGAAGTGGGGGGGTAGGGGGGTGAAAGTGTGCGTGCTCTCCTTATGAATTACTTTGTTGACCACAAGCTAGGAAGGTGCCCGTCAAGTCCGAGTGGATCCGTACTGTCAGGTTAGCCTGTAGGTGCTACAACCTTTGTGTTGTGTTGTCGATAGCTTGATGCTAATGGAGCCCACCTTCTTCAGCTCTGATCACGGGTCATACCTCTCCTCGGCCTTAAGGGGCAGTCTTTACTTTGCTGGGACCCCTGGGTCTGTGTTGGCCGCTGCATGGTCCCGCCCTAATGCGAAGTCTGTATAAACACTGTTGACTGTGCTCCCCTTTAAACTAGGGGAGGTCAGAAGTTCAGTCTCCAGGTTTTAACAGTTAAGGCCGGGCTGTGAACTTGTGACCTCCTGGAGTGAAGAGGAAGGGGGTCGTGAAGAACAGGAAAAAGAGGAGCGGAGAGGGGAGGGCCGATTGTCGTCGATGCAGAATGACTGGATTTACAGCTGCGTGCTTACTGCATTGCAAGCACAGCAGAAAACACCTGATAGCATCGCCTCGGGGGAGGAACTGCCCGACCCCTTTTGTTGTCTCTCTAGCCGTCATCGGAGCGCCATAAATCATGTTAATTACTTGACTGATGGAATAAACCTTTTGAAAAGTCAGTCTGTGGCAGCTCGGCTTGGAAGCGGAGATTCCTGCAGCACTGCTCCTGCTTGCTCTGCAGCATCTGTCACCCTGTGGTCACCGTCTAATCTTTCCATTTGTCTCCGGGACTTCTGAAGATGTGGATAAGCAGGAGGAGGGCTGGATGACTGGGACACAGGGACCCACCCACCATCCGTCTTCCTACGGGTGGTCTCCGAGTGAGAATCGACAAACAAAAGCTAATGCTAAAATCTGGAAGTCTGTCTCTTAAAGACGGTTGTGTTTGACCCACGGGTTTGGCTTCACGAACGTTGTTCTTTCAAAGAAGCTGCTTCTCGACGTGCACGAAAGGCCCAAAAGTACAAAAAGTGCACAGACCAATACTTTTATGAGAGGGTGATAAAGTCATTTTTGAAAGCCACCTATTGTGGAATCATTCATAAATTGCGTCTTTATTTCCTTCTGCTACATGATTACATGACTTCAACAGTCAGAGTTGGAGCCACAGAGCAGAACGCCAAAGACATGAAAGGTCATTCACACACAATAACAATCCCTCCAAGAGTGCACTCACGGGCTTGTGGGTAATTACAGTTCTTTCGCTGGAGTGTTTTGTGTTTCGCTTTGCTTGTTCTGTCTCAAAAGCTAACAACCGCTCATTATTCACGGTTTGAGTTGGCTTTCTTCCTTTGGCGGGCCAAATTACACACAAGAGTGACAGCTCTCAGAGGACGACAGGACCAACAGTTTTGCAGGGTTCTGGTAAGTGCAGGCTTAAATCAAGGGGGAAGGGACACCGACTCCAACCAGACAGTCTGTTGACTTTGTGGCAAGGGCAGCAAAGGGTTGGACTTTGAATATAGCGTCTTTTTACAGCAACCGCTATACTAACTGTATCAACATCTATAAAGTCTCCATCATATACTTTTTACGGCCTTGGCCTGCACTTTATGAGTTCTAAACATATAAAAATAAACTTAAAAATAACTTAAACATGCTGAGCCTAACCGGTAGGGTATCCAACTCCACCCAATGAAAGGCCTGAACGCCATTCTTGGGAGCATTTTCCCAAATAGTGTCAGTAGCACAGATGACCTCACGTGGTTCCACGGCTTGGCGAGCAGCTAAAATGTCAGGTTATTGACACAGCTGATTCAGTCAATGTCAGATCAATACTCCCCACCCCCCAAAACCATAGAATTCAGGGCTGAACGGTAAGCCCCGCCCACTCTATTGTTGAGCTAGCAGGCGTCTACTGTACTGGGCTGTAAATGCGCGGTCAGTTTGGGGTCTGCTGTGGGAAGGATTTATGATGGCAAACAGAGGGTAACGAAACCCGGGGAGATGTTTACCGTTAGTGTCAGAGCTCATTATCCCCTTAAAGAAAATGAGGTCAATGGGAAACAATGGCTGAAAGTGTTGTGCCCGTCCGACGGGCTTCCATCGGTATCACCAGAGAAACAGGGCGTCGATGGCGATAAATAAGCAATTCACGCAGGACGGCTGGCGCTCCTTCTTTTTTTGGGGTACTGTTTAATCACTTTGCCATGGCTCATAACGTTTGCTGTTCAGCTGATGTGACAAGTCTATTTAAAGTGTACACAAGACCACCGTGTGCACCCCGAGCTCGTTCACGCTCACATAGAGAAACGGGGCCTCCGTCTGAGACGCTCATAAATTTAATGACACTTAATGAGCATTTATTTTAATACTGCTGTTTCACGGGTGAGACAGTACTTCACTCTACCCAAAATATAGTGCTGTGGTGTGGCTAATAATTAGCACTACTTAAAAAAAAACAGTATTTTTACAGGTTAAAGTATAGAAGGCATTTTAATTTCAGTCATCTCCCATGAATAAATATATATTTTCCATCTTCAAATGGACTTCTGCTCCATGGAAAATCACCATGATCTTCGAGTCTCTTCTGCCAGTTTTCACATACGAGGATTATCACAATAATAAGCACCAGTGCTGCTGTATTGATCACAGAATTCGCCTCGACTGCCTGAGAAAGGCCTGTCGATATGATCAAGGAAAACTGAACGAGTGAGTGAGCTATCCATATAAGCTTCTCTGGAGATAATTAATACTAACGACACAACTGGAAATACAAGGTTCTGCTTGAAGAGGAATTTGGTGGTATGAAAACACAATACTGGGCCATTAGCTGCTTGCTAATGCTAGGTCAACTTGGCCAACCAACCTCACCTCCTGTCATTCAGTGACATCTGTGTGAGTGGCCAGTTCATCGGAGGGACCTAATATGAGCATACGGGGGTTCGGTACCTTGCTCAAGGGTACCTCGGCAATGCTCTGAAGGTGTTCTGGCACCTTCCCCTATTACCAGAATACAAATTTGTTGGTTTGTAAAAAAAAAATTCTTATCGGAATCAGACAGAGTCAAAAAATGACTGAAAAGTTTAAAGTTTGGAAAAAAAGAATTAAACGGAGTTACGTGGTGAGCTTCACGAATGTCAACCAGCATCCGAACACAGGCGTCCTAAATCTGAATCTTCATTTCCTCTGGTGAAGGAACTTAAATAGATCACATTTGTGGAGATCTATTACCCATCATGGCACCCTCATTCATCTCAAATGCATAATTTCTATGGGTAATGTGTTGCAGCTCCCGATGCATCAACATTATTTATGGTTTGACATTATAAAAGTAAGTGCATAATTTATGGCTCTAAATTAATGCTAAATTAATGCACTACCTTCCGTGCTGTCTGTTTTTCAGATATCCTACGCCAGATTGCCTAATGCCAAAACTACAGAGCAATCCAATTTGGAGCGGAGAGCCCACAGCAGCCTTGATTTATGACAGCAAATTAAAAAGAATGAAAAATTTATGGCAGCAATTTGAGGGCAGTCATAAAACTATTATAGAACTTTGAAGTGGCATTTTGTCCTTTTGCGTGGAAGGGCTGCAGGATGATCAAATGGCCCAGAAATACCAAAACTGCCCTTGTTTGAAAAAAGATCAGCCGTAGCGATCAGAGGTTAATTGATCCGCCACTTGAGTGAAATGAAGGCAGCGGTAATGAAGGCCGGTGGTTTCCCATCAACATATTACTTCAGCCGGGCCGGCTGCGTGCGAATTCCACTAGCATGAAATCGAAGCTGCTTCTGGCATTTGGGCGGACGCCGAGCCGTGATTGAATGGAAGCCCATCCTTGACTGACAAATGACATATTAAGCTTTCAGTCAGCGGGGGGGAGGGCGGGGGAGGGCAGGGGAGCCAGGCATGTCAGTTACCTGCTCCGGCTGAAACGCTGCTTGTCAGTCTGCCATTGGCAGGGCTAAACATGATCTGAAATGTTAAAAGCTTCGTACGCCCGAGTTCTTTTTTCCTCTTTTTTTCACTTCGCCGAGACACTTAGACACACGAGCCGTGACACAGCAGCCATGAGACTGGCCGTCGCATGATGAATCCATGTTGGCCATGAATGTCAGAGTATCCCGTTCATAAGTGGAACTCCATTTGTTGGGCCTGTGGGCATGCTCCTCTGGTTTCATGGTGGATATCAAAGGAAATCAGACTAATAGACAAGTGACACACAAAGCTTAACAGAAGAAAATGGACCTTCAGGTGGAAGGAGACGTGGCGTTATGAGGTGCGTTCTTCAACCACTGCATTTAAGCAGCTGTGCTACAGTGGCTGCTCATGTTGGGGGTATTTCTGTGTTCCTCCTGTCCATGTGTGGCCCATTAATAAAGATCCGAGTGTACATGTGACAGCGGTTTGTGGGCAGCGCTCAGCGGCTCCATGTGGCCCTCTCCTTGACTCTGAGGGTGTTGATTATGGATGATTAATGGTGTAAAGGAACAGAGAAAGAAAGGTCATCTCCTGGGTTTTAGAGGGAGCAGCTACATTGGGAGTAATTAAGATGCGTGTGTAAGCATGATTAATAAGCACACGCGGCTGCTGCGCACGGTAAACAAGGTAACCAGATGGTTCAGATATGGACTTTATAGGTCTGCAGATGGAGCTAGGTATAGAAGTGAGCGTGCATCATTCTGAGGATCTATTTTCCTCAGGTAACTGGATAACAGCTTACCTTTTGTGAAGACAATAAGCCAATCATCATTGAACAGGATCCAGCGGAGCATCACGGAAGCATGGAAGAGAGGAAAGAAAAAGGTTTTCAGCCTGTTTTTATTTAAACGTGTGGAGTTAATAATAGACACGGGCTGCGTTTCCCAGCTATAGCATATCAGAACAGCCGCTGAAAATTAAGACCGACCTACCTAAGATGACCCATTAGACGGGAGGGAGAGAAGAAAAAGAAAAAAAAAAAATCAATCAACATCAATACTCCCAGCGCAGTCATTTCTAAGACAGATCCCATCAGCACATCCTGTAACCGACCGGCTTTGACTCGTATTACAGCAGCTTTAATGCATCCCACCGCCTGCACTGGCGTCCACGCATCAGGCCGATGCTGCATCAGAGCTGTCACGAACCTTGTCCAAATGTCTGGACGGATGACAACATCTCCAGCAGATGCTGTGACAACGGTGCTGAAAGCAAGGGCAGCGTTCCAGCAACGGCGCCGTTTCAATATTAATACAAAAAAGTGAATAATATACAAGACCCACTTGAGGTGCCCCACGCTCACCCTGTGATCTTCCCAGTCATGTGACAAAAAGATTAACGCCAACATGGCGCGTGACTGGGGGCCGGCTTTGGGACAGGTGTCACTTCAGTCCAGTGAGCAGAGACAACTTCTGCTCATTCTGCCGTCTCATGTCTGCATGGCCGCCCCCGATGTCCTCATCGGGTCGGACATTAGATAAATACAGAGCGGCTGTTGGGGATCTGGCCATTTATGCTGGAAAAGGAGCACAAAAAAATTGAAAAAGGCATTTCTTTCCTGCG
Source organism: Takifugu flavidus (assembly GCF_003711565.1). Lineage (NCBI taxonomy): Eukaryota > Metazoa > Chordata > Actinopteri > Tetraodontiformes > Tetraodontidae > Takifugu > Takifugu flavidus. Next base: position 15,512,624 of record NC_079530.1, read on the forward strand.
TAATGGTATAAAAACACAAGTGCTGAGCAACAGTTAATGCTACATGATGTATGTGTGCTACATAATTGGGTTTATGATGATAGATTAATGCGATTGTCATCAAGTACTCATGCTAACGGTGCTATTAAAGAAATAGCTGACAAAGGTCTTCAGCTCAATCTGGTGTCTAATAATCACTGGCAGCGGAAGGACGCAGCTCAGACTAAACTCATTATGAAGGCACGGGGGCTTGGTGGGGCTTCCGTGGGGGCAGGAGTCGCTGTGTGAAGCTGAGGAGGCGGAAAATGTTGAGACATGCCCCAAGAGAGCAGGCGCCATCTTCTTTTACTTCCTGTATACAACCCGCACGCGCGACAACAAAGACCCGTCCAAGTATTCGTCTAAATTAAGATGAAATATCTGCAGTGAAAACAGCTGTCTGTTGGTCCAGCAGGCCCCGTTTGTCAGGGTGCGTTCAAGCTAATTGTAAGTGAGTCCCAACATCAGGTCTACAGTATCAGCCCAGCTTACTGTGTCAACAAACGGAGGACAACCAGGGCTGACAGTCACTGAGCCGCGCCACATGCTAACGTAGCCTCCACCAGAGGCCGTGGGACGTGATAACACCGCAGAAGACAAAGGGATGGGCTCCATATGGCCAGGAATCACAGCCTTCAAAAAGAAAAAAGGATGGAGCTATGAAGAGAATCAGGATGACAGCTCCAAGGAGCGAGCGGCATGGAAATGGGACCAGAGCCAAAAGAGCGCCGTTTGGGTGGTAAACCCGCTCCCGAGACAAAACACTCTCAATATCTCTGTTTAAATTCTAGCGCCATTACTCCTATCTGAGTTGGTTTTGTGGTTTTGATGTTTCTCGGGGTCTTGCGTGTATCCAGCTGGGGGAGTTTGGCTTTGTGCTGAAGCAGTTTGAAGCCCTCGTTCATCAAACACAGTCCTGCATATTTGGACAATCTGGAAAAGTCTTACTCCTGAGCAAGACAGAAAACAGGGCTTCTCACTTCCTAACGCACGGCACACACAAATGTTGGCAATGTTTCCTGTTGAAATCTTGCGTCTGCTTTGTCCCATCCAAGTTTGTCAAACTGCTGTCATTTCAATTGTTCTGTAAAAGAAAAATTGTAATCCACCTGTCAACGGTGACAGGGTGTTGGAAAACCTAGATAATGGATAGCATAGGACCCAAAATTCCAGCTACGCCACTTTCTGCCAAGTATAAATCCCAATACTGTTTCTTTCCCCAAGTTTATTTGAAAATCAAACTACATCAGTGTGGAGTTTTCTAAGCGTCAGCCTCCACAGACAGACCCAGATCTGAATGAATAAAGGAAAATGAAATATTGACTTGTGGGATTAAGGCTTTAAACCCCATCCAGCACACTTCACAACCTCGCCCAGATAGGAAGAATGCAGCTAGGAGATAGCAGCGTTATATTTAGGGTTACACTGACATTGAATTCATAATTTGATTCATGAGGCCATTCCGAGCTACTTCCACAGGTAATCAACCTTAGAAGGGAAACAGTAGTGTCCACAATTAGAGATTAATGTCGTCTTTGGCCGAGTGGCTCACTGGCGTCATCGAGGTAATTAAGGAAAGATAAATCCCCCGCAGCTTAACATGGAATGAAAGTCAATTAAAAGACTTTAAAATAGCAGAGTAGGTTGTGTTTCCGAAGATCTACATTCTGTTGCATGAATAATACGAAACTGAAGGGTAACAAAAGGCCACCTAATGCAAAACCACTGTTAAATCTTGCAAATTCAGTGCTGATCACTGTCCTGACCTCTGCACTGTTAGCATGTTGTCAGTTGCGCGGCGCTGTGTAGGATTGGTTTTATTAACACTTGGGGCCTATGCACCAACGGCCCACTGACAAAAGCCGATGGGGGGGACGGCTTTGATCTACGCGCCTCACTAAATCAACACCAGGCGAGGGTTCACGCGGAGGTCGCTGGAGTCATCTGATCATCACATTCCAAAACCGAGCGCCACATGACAGCCGCGGACCGGTACAGTTTAAATGTCACTAAAAGTTCAGGCTCGACAAGACGGGGCGGCCAAATTTAACACATCCCCACAGCGGCGGATCCACTCGAGCTGACCGGATCGGCTGGTCGAGTCAAATCCGTGGCATTTAATCGATATCTAAAACAAAACGAAGAGCAAAAACTCCCACATCCATCTGTGCACACCATGGAAATGCAAAACATGCATTCAGGTTTACATAACTTAACGTGCTCGCACGCACGTTTATGACGCCGAGGAGAGCGCCAGCACGACGTTGGGACCGCACAAACACCGAGGCGGCCGGCGCCGCGCGGCCATTTGCACGGGGTCACTAGCCTTCACAGGAGACCAAACCTATCATAACACAGCTGCGAGCAGAGACCTCCTTTGTATTCTCAGAGAAAAAAAGAGGGTGTGCTGGTGGGGGGGCCAGAAAAGATGATCCAATTAAAGTTATATATCACTCAGCTCTCCACCGTCAGTGCATATTCCTCCTCCCAGGCAGGCCGGTGTAGCGCTGTAATTACACCTCTTCCTCTGACAACCTGCATGATTGTTTTCCTAACGCCGTATTACTTCGTTAGTACTTTCCGGTGCGTGTTATTTTTAAACTGTCAGTCTGGCGCGGCTCATCCTCCCACCCCCCACCCCCCCCGCACTCGTCTGTTTATCATAACAATCATTAATAACTGTCACTTGCCAACAACCACAGAACAAACTCATTGCCTCATTACCATGTTGTGGCGTTTGTTCCGGCGCCGCGCCCGTGTATCGCTCGCAACAGGGCCAAGCCAATTACTTTGCTGAAATGGAATCGCATTAATCAAAACTTAACAAGGTGGCAAATGTAAAGATATCACGTTGCAAAAGACAGCGGAACTAATACGTCTCTGTGGTGGCTGCTGCGGAGGCACGCGGCCGCCAGCGTCTGGATGCGCCGGCTCCGGGGAGCTATATGAAATTTGACATTTCATATGATCTGAGGCAGCGTGGATGGTAAACAGAAGACATGCGGCGGGCAGGAGGGAAGTTCAGAGGAAGAATCAAAGCCAGGACGACACCGACAAAAAAGCCAGTCAGATAAAAGAGGGGAATCGGAGGTGGAAATGGTGGGGGCAGTAGTGAGACGTTGAGGTGGTGGAGGAGGACAAAAGTGGGAGGAACAGAGAAGAAGAGCAGACAGCGAGGGAGGCGCCTGGATGTACAGAAAGAAGAAAGAAGCGTAGAAGAAAGAAAGGCGCAGAGATGGACAGGGGGCAGCCGAGTAGAAAAGAGGAGCAGGGGGGCGGGCGTGAGGGAGGGAGGAGGAAGCGGCGGGCGTATCTACGAGAGCGCCAGCAGGCGGCACTTCATCATGTCTCCCTTCACAGAGACGTTTTCTTTTACACTTTAAATGATGATACTCATCAATCAGGGGCTGACAGCTGCATCAAGCCGGCTGCAAACATGCAAAGGCCAGCAGTGTGAAACCTGCTGACGCCACCCATCGCTGCGTGCAGGAGGAATCAGTCAGCCGCTCGGCCTCCGCCCGCCATTTATCTCCCGCTCTCGCAGCACCCGGCTCGCCCTCCTCCACACCAAACCAGGCTGAAGACACAAATAGCACATTAGTACGTGTCGTCATTCTGGATATTATTGCTGTGGTGAACAGAGACGGCAATTTCTGTCATTCATTTAAAAACAGGGGGAGGCTAGCCGTTCTTTAGCTCCTCCATGCTACCGGTCCTTTAATTTGTCACCATCTTTACTTGATCCTCCCTTTTATTTAGCGCTCATCCAGAGCACCTTTCACCGCAAGTGTGTGTGTGGGGGGAGGGGAAGGGGGGGGTTCTGAACACGGCCGAGCAGATGGATGCGAATTCAAAGTTTCCTGATCTTTAGCAGAAGTTATGGAGGGTTATCTTTGGCTGTATATCTGGGCCCTGGCAGCTCTCCCCTGGTGATGAAGGATTAAGCAGCACAGCTGTCTCTTCCCAGAATGATGCAGTGCAGTGCTCTCCGACACGACAGCATCACTTAATCTTAATGTCCGCTCCTCCAGTGCAGACGCGCAGGACAAAGCCAATCAGCATCACATGCCACGGGGATGGACCCCGCTGCCTGGCCCGGGAGTCTCTCACCCTCACAGGCCGATTAATCAACTTCAGACAGCCCGGTTCAATCCCGACCGAAGCTCCCCCTGCTCTGATCTGCTCACTCTGACACACACACACACACACACACACTCCCACTGTTGTGATGCATAGAGCGGAGGAGGGCTACTATGCAGAAACGCTTATCAGATTGCAGTTCCCATTATGCGTGTCTTTGTGTTACACAGAGGGGAAAAAGGGTATTGAGCAAAGAAGGATGGACTCCAGAGGTGGAGTATTGAATGCTTACACCTGATTCCGCCTGCGAGATCCATGAGCTCCAACAAGGACTCTAAAGAATAATGACTCAAGCTCATTTGAACAAATGACTCTCTGGGAGGTCCGCAGCGTGGCTATGATAATAGTGCACGTCACAAGGACGCTGTCTCCCAGCGGCTGCCTTTACACATCTCATTTCATAGGATAGCCTAACAACCTGGAGCCAGATCACAGGCTCGCGTCAGCACACGCCGCGCGCACCCCGACCATAGAAAACGGCTTACGCCGCGATAAAGAGAGGAAATCCGCCGAGAATCCGCTGCGACATATCAAATGCAATTCATCAAGCCGCCCCGACAATTACACCAGCACCGTGAAGACACACAGGGAAATAATATGCATGACAGAACGATGTTTGGAAAACACACCCTAGTGTGTGTTTATGGCGTCCTGTCGAGCCCTGGTTATGCGCAGATATAGAATATTAGCACCATAAGTTATTTTCAATTGCAGTCAGTCTCATTACCCACAGGCATTTCCCTGTTTCATGGAATGATGAAGAGCGGCCCTGCTTCAGCTGGAATAGTGGGGTGTGTACAACATTAACACATGCAGGACTCTCAGGCGTCCTATCTGAAAGGCCACTATGATTTAGGAGAGCTAATTTAGAGCAATAAGCATTGAACACTGTGAAAGTGGGTGTGCTGCTATTATACAGTATGACCTTGAATAAGTAGTAAACCAAAATAATGGGATTCTTTATCTGAAGAATATGCTCATCTTTCTTCCGCACAGTAGCGCCGCATCTAATAAATGTGCACTTATATAGCGTCTTAATAAAAGACATAAAAAGAGAAATGTTTGCATTATTGTATCTGTTTCAACACTGAAGTGTAATTCATGGCAGGAAAGTACACTTAGCTTTGACAATAAGGACTTGTCTTTAATAAAAGCAGAGTTCAAGGTAATAAACAAACGGAATTCACTGTATTAGTCAACTGATCCCTCTTCTGGTCGGACGCACGGAGGAATCTGGGCAGGATTTCTTCATCCGTCATTTCCAATCTCTTCACGGCGCAGCCTCTTAATCTAATAAGTTATTCAGGAAATGCGATATCCACCGAGCAGCAGTGGTCATTTACACAGTTAGGTCGTTTCTATGGGGGTAATCGCCGTTGGCAACAACACAGCGTGCCGATCGGACAGTTTGTGATAGCATCTTTGAAGGATTTCACTTTTCCAGCTGTATCATCCTAAATTAGCAGGCAGGATCAGAGCTTTTCTATTAGGATACTGTTTTCTGACGCATCCATCTGGCGGACTGGCTCGACTGGAGCCAATGCTCTGATTTGTTTGGGAAATAAAGGGTAGCTATGGCAACAACATGATTGATGAAGTTGCCTGTCTTTATATCACAAGGCTTTGGTGACGATCACAAGGAGGCCGTGAATGCCAAAGGTCATAGGAAATCCCGTGATCATTGTGCTGGTTGCGATACTGTTTGCAGTTTCAGAATTTGACATTTTACCCCTCTTTCGTGAGTCCGTTTCTTTGGTCTTCCTGGTCAGATGAGCCTCAGTGCTACTAAATTAGCAGCTAACTATACAATTCACTTCACAGAGGAAATAGTATGTTTCATTGCTTTAATCTTGTGGCTATTAGCAATACGCTAATGCTTTTGGCCAAGTCAATTTAACCTCTTATTAGTAATATCTATTACTGTTGGCCATGCAAATGCTCCATGAAGGACTGCTAATGCAACCAAACAGTAGAAATCACTTCATACATCGATATTATTGAACATATTACCCCGGGTGCATGTTTTTGGGATGGAAAAATATGTTGAGTCTTCAAGTCCCAAACCTGTCCTAAAGTTAATATAAAGGAGTGCATGAATCCATCCTGTGCACTGACAGAGAGCAGGACCCAACCCACTGCATCATTACATTTTTATAGATTCCTACCTGTGGTGTGAAATCGTCAATGGTGTTCTAATGATATGATGATAGAGTCGGGACATAGTTCCATTAATTCATCATTCTATATTCCGCAGCTTCCAGAGACCCAGCTAATACAGACATCATCTCCTGTCCCCTGTACATAATAAAGGCCTGTCAGAGCCACGGTGTTATTAATTAGCACTTCACTGAGGTGAAATTCAATCAAGTGCAGGCTCCATGATAGCTTTTTAGCAGGTTATGCAAATCAAATGTGACCAAGCCCTGTCGCTGCTACGAGGACACCTGGCTGCACTGCACAGTCACTCTTCACACTCCTCCTCCTCCTCTTCCTGCTCCTACCCAGGCACGCATTCATTACTTTAACATTTGAGCTCTGCTAGCTCTGATAGCATCCAAGAGTGTGAAAAAAGGCAGCGGTGGGGACCCTTAATGGTCATTTAATTAGAATTAGACATATGGCGTAAGGAGCAGAGAGGGTGACGGGCCCGGCAATGACTCACCTGAGGGCAACAGAGAGCCAACACTCCACCACCACGATGATAAGAATACCATAATGGACAGACTGAGACCTCTGCATTATACAGAACTGTTTTACCGCTTTAAATATAACATGTCTACCATCAATCTGCTTTGTGATCTACTCTCTATCGTGGAACAGTCACGCAAATGTAAGAGGATGAGTCGGTAGTGGCTCCAGAATCTCTGCTTTAAACCCAAACGTTGCCCAGAAAATAAGTATCTGGCAAAGCTAACAGCGGCAGGCGCTAATTGACCCGCGCCTTTAAAGCGAAGGGAGAGCAGGGGAGAGATGAAGAGCCCAGCAAAACTGTCATCTCAGCCTTTTTCCCATAATGCAGCCATAAATCCTGTAGCCATCGCCCCGTAAGTCAGACGTTTCCATTACTAACATATCAGTTTTATTGAAATTACTGACATTTGCATGTTTCAATAATTGCAGGTCCTGCAAAGCTGTTGTAGCAATTTTAAAAGGGGTGGGGGTGGGGGGGCGCACGCTGCATTCTGGATCAATTTTCTGCTCTCAAGGGACAAGAAAGGCAACGTGGTATTGGAATAGGCACAGCAGCCCGGATAATATTGTGCTGTTACCCTGTGACGGAGACAAACAGTTTAATCCCTTGTAAATCGTCAGGCGCAGTGTGAGATTGTTTTATACAGAGATGTAAATTGCATTGTCAAAATCAGTCATCTTCCAGGTATGGGGCTTAACAGCAGCCACTTTAGAACGGGGAAGACAAATGCTTATCTCGCTCTGCAAACCCTGAGGGGAGGCACGGAGCCACCTGGAGCGAGCTCCCTCTTTGTGTGGACAAAACGGCGTCAAATGAGAGGAAACACAAATACCTGCTGAATAAGGTGTTTGGGATTTATCAAAGCTGAAAACTATGACACAAATTTGTACACGTGGCTCGCACTGTAGGTTCTTATCACTTCACCGTAATGGGATCCCGGCGCTGTGCAAAACAAACAGCAGCACGGACCTAATATAATAGACAGTATGAGACGGGGAGGTTACAGCGCCGCAGTAATGCATGCAATTCCACCCCTTTGAATTATCTATGGTCTATCTATACATAATGCATACCGCGACGGGCTGTTATAGCAGAGCCTGGCAAATGAAACATCCCTGGAGTTTTCTGGGCGACACGGTCCACTAAATCAATGCAGCGTTTTGATAAAGCTGTGTGTCTAGATAATAAGTCAGCAATAACTACGTGCAATCATTTCATTAGGTACAGTATGGATGATACGGTTAGGGAAATGAGGAAAAAAGAAGGTTGCGGATGCAATGTGGAAAGTGCTGGCGCCGTGCCGGCGTGTGGGTGGATGCGTGCGCGTGGTTGCACGGGCAGCCGAGGCGCGCCAGCCTACGTCTGCGGGTCTATGCGTTTGCTGTGACTGGGACCGGACTGATGAGGCTTTAGTATATCTGTCAGGCCCAGTTTGGGGACCAGAGGAGTAGGCGTGCAGGAGCCGGTGGCCATACATCTCTATTACACTGGATGGTCACCACAGTGGCCAGCTGTTTATTCTCATTAGCTCGCACATTGGCTGTCCAAACCGACTCTGCACAGCCTTGCTCAAAGTTAAGTCCAGTTCAAACCAGTCCAGCACAGATGGAGTCACATTAGTGTTTTTCTCTTTATTCCCTGTGCGTGCTGGTGGGTGCATATTTTAACAGGCAGTATATTAGGGAATAAACTGCAGTGGAAAGGCAGAGACAACACCAGTAAATGGACCAGAAAGTGTATCTGCAGCGATCAATACTGCCGATCAATTCCACCTCACAGCCGCTCGATGATTCCTTCTGCGCTTCCCCGTCCTGCTGGGCGAGGGACCACAGCGATTTTGATATAATGTCCATTTTCTACATTACAGCTGTTGTTGTGTGCAGATTGCGGGCACGTGACACTGGCGGTGGTGTTAGCCGGCCCTCTCGGTGTGGGATATGAAGGGGAAGAGGGCTGTTTTTTTCCACAGACGTGCACAGACAAGGCTGCAGTGAGAAAAGCTAATGGCTATGATTAATGACAAAAGGCCAGAGGAGAGCCGGGACACAGACGCTACATATATCATCCTCTCCCATCAGTCAGTGCACCTTCCAGGACCTTCTCGGCAGAGGGGAGGGGGAGCAAGTGTGTGTGTGTGTGTGTGTGTGTGTGGTGTGTGTGTGTGTGTGTGTGTGGGAGGGGGGGTGCAGGAGATGAGGGGGAAGACAGGGAAGGAGGACAGAGGGAGAGAGAGAGAGAGCTATCTAGTCCCAGTACTTTGCACAGAGGAATTGCTTTTCTGCTTCTCGCGGGTGAGGGGAAAAAAGGAAAAACAAGTGACAAAGAGGTGATAAGGTGAACAAGAAAATGGCGTGTAAAATAAGTGGGAGATATTCAGTAAGAGCCGAGCAGCGCCAACAGGAGGGGAGCCGCCCGTGATCGCTCCTGATTTCAGCAACTTGACTCTCCGCATGCCGGAGCCACATTTCCAAGGTCCTATCTGCCATATGGTCTGCCCCGTTCCGATGATTTATTAGGCGAGAAAAGGCGCCCTGATAAATTGTACTGTATTTCCCCGCACAGACGAGCCGAGGTGTCAGTGACACGACTCAGACGTCCTGAATAAAAACTTTTAGTATCTCTTTTTGAGACACTGTGATATTACCCTGGTAAGAATACATGTTCTGTGCTCCTAAAGCAGAAGAGAAGCCCAAAGGGGGGGGGGGGGGGGGGGTCACTGTTGTATTTCTACTTAATTGAAGCATTGGGCTGTTTATGGCTCACACAGAAACAGCGTGGGTTCATTTATGGCCAATCACAGGGAGGCGTCTTGAGTGAAGGAAGCCCATTTCAGCTTCAGCTCCTTTGATTGTAATTATTCTGATTTTTGGTTAATTTGCCTGATTTACAGAGTGATAGGCGGCGGGGGTGGAGATTGATTTCCTATTATTAAACAGCATAAGTCCTTTAATGAAAGACACAAAAGCCTGTTGAAAAGCCTGCCTTTTCTCTTTATACCCCCCCCCCCAAAAAAAAAAGAAAAGAAAAAAAATCAAGATATTTGCGATTATTTTAAGATGAATATAAAACAGAACCACTGGCTCGTGTTACATGTCTAACAAAAGAAAGGTCAAGTTAGGTGAGAATTCTTTTTCCGCCAGTTTGCCATTGCAAATGAGGAAGCTTAATGGTTTTCCTTTTGCGACCCTTGCTTTATGAACTGGTGACATGTTTAAGATATTCATGATGGGGAACCAGTTTGCCTAACATGTGCCAACAGCTCACCAACAAAGGACTGTTCATTTGCAACAAAATGGGATTTTCGGAGCACATTTAAGGAGTTTTCATTTGCAAACCAAAGCTGGACCTTTGAAGTACAAATAGCCAACATTTAACAAGCTGGAGTCACAAAGGTCACCGGAGGTCAAGGCACTCATTCACAGAGCCACTGTCAATAAGTTACCAGGTCTAATGGCACACAATTTACATAAAAATATAGCCAATGTGTAATTACTAAGAAGAAAATACAATAAAAAATAATGGGCCGTAACATTCTCCTGAAGGAGAAGCAGCACAGCTCCAGCCTCGCAGGTTTTTTTGACTTGTTTATGATGACAGTGTAATTAATACTGCACAGCTTGCGTTCTCATTTTTCAAACCATTTCCCAGGAAATGTTCTACACCCCATAATGGCCCCAGTAACGCTGTAGTTGTCATGTCCTGGACAGCTGCATTTTTACAAGACAAACTCAGACGCATCACACTCATCTCTCTGTGGACTAGCTCGCTGTTCGCTGCTGCCCAACACACACACACACACACACACACCACACACACACACACACCCACACACCCACACACCCACATTTGTCGAGCTACACAGAGGCCAAGGCCAGCAGCTGTTAATAGCTGCCTGGAAAACTTTGATTAATATTTCACCTCTTGTTGCAGGGCGGCTGAGTGAGTGTCACCTTCCAAACAGTGTCCCATGAAACCATTTCTGGACACCCCACCTTGCCAGGCAGCGATGATAAATCTGTTGGAAACATACCCCCAAAACCTCATCAGGCTAATTAGAGTGTAGTCGAGCGGCTCCGATGCACGTCTTTGTCTCTGCCTGCACCCACACGTGTGCTACATTAAAAACAGCACAACAGCTTTCTTAAAAAAATAAAAATGAAAAATAGGTTCAATCCACTGTTTTGTGACGGTTTGGTCCATCTTGGCGGCGAGCAGGTCTGGTAATTACACATAGCAAACGCGGACAAGCTAGGTGTGAAAGTGAACACAGCTGACACCTTGATGCAAACAGTTTTGCTCCTGAGATGTCTTTTCTCCTGTGGTCATTAAAAAAGGAAGGCGAAGGTGACAAAAGCCTCAACGTCACAGACAACCACACAATTCTAACAACAATCTGACACTATGGTTCAGGGCCAGTGTTTACAGAAAAGGTTTAGCAACACAGGAATTCAGGATTTTACTTGTCTTATTGCACGGGTGAACGCGGAACGTTTGAAATTACTGAATTCTGAATATATTTAGACATCTCATGATGTCATACAATCATCGCGGACACCGGAGCGAGCACTTCAGACAATGTGCTAATAATGTGTTATAATTAATATTCCGGGTTGCCTCCTCCTGCAGCTGCAGAGGAAATGTGACAACATCGGCGACACAGCCACAAAGACGCAGGAGGGGAATACGAGTATATTTGTGTCATCCCACACCTTCGTGTGTGTGCTGCCGGATGGCGCGGCTCCTCTGTCAGCTGCTGTCTTTTGTTTCCACACACTTCACACTGGTTGCAGCACCTGTCTTTCCCATTCCTGTGTGAAGACTGTGTGGAAGGATAAAGCACAGCGAAGGTGTGTGTCACCTGGGGTCCTCTGACTGAGAGAGGCTGTCATGCCCATCACTGCCCCAGCAGGCCCGCCAATCACACACAGGCGGGCCCACGCTGAGGCGAGGCCGGAGAAAACAAGCAAACAAGACAACAATCGACAGCCGCCTTTAAACGTGCTTGTCATTCGTTCCTCGGAGAGATTTCCAGTTACGCTATTTAAGCGGCAAATAAAAACACAACAGCCGTCGCCGACGATCTCTAAATACGGCTCTGGTGTTCTGCTCCGTGGAGAGATTACAGATTTCCAGCAATTTAGCAGCGAATGACAAGCATCTGCAGTTCAGGGGGGGTGGGGGTGGGGGTGGGGGGGGGGGGGGGGGGGGGGGGGCACAGCACGTGTCGGTGTATGGTAGTCTGACTGGGTTAGGCATGGCGTGGCGTGTCATTTTTTGGGTGCGCTGTTGCTCAACATCAGGAGAAATCAATGGCGTCTCCACGGGGGCAGGCAGGCAGGCCTGTGGAATAGAGGAGCTTCTCAGGTCGGATTGAACTCATTTTATTTTCTAGGCGGTTGCCCCCTCACTCAGCCCCCTAAGGCATCTCCCTCACAGCAGGCCCTGACAGCTTGACACATTGACAGCTGCCGCTGAATGACAACTGATTTGTACAAATTTCAAGCCTTATAAATCTACCTGTCACAACAAGAGCATAAAAGAGCTCGGACCCAGCAGGTAATTCGGAAGTGGTGGGAGAAGAAGAAAAAAGACGCAGCTTCCTCCTCCTCTTCCTCACACCTGACAGCCCAGTCTAAGGGGGTGAGAGGAAGAGACAGACGACGGAGAGGAATTTTTAAGAGGAGACAATAAGGCTCCTTTTCGCCTGTTTTCCCGACCGGCGCTCCGTGATCCTCTCCTCGGGCCCACATTGAATCAGGAGTGGAACCATTTTCTGACCAACAGGTGATCAATCATCTCATTTAGGGATTATAAAAAGCTGGAAATAGAGATGCAATTTGGGTTTAAACCGACATTAAAGCAGCGCCACCTGCTACTCGTAGGATTACGGCATCATTCCGTGTTGCGAGGCTCTGACCGGGCTATGAGTAGAATCTTTTATGGTATTTAAACTATATCCAATACTGCACCACCGTCCCTCCCCGACCCCTGCCTTCCGTCTGTGGGTGTAATGGCTGGGCCGGCAGGCAAAGCCTATAGCTGCAATAAATCCTCTTCAGCTGTATATATCATGGCTCGATATAAACTGAGAGACGGGGGCCCGGAAGAAAATCAATAGAAGTGACAAACACAGAAAAGGGTTTATAATTCTAAATGAGTTACCTCCCTTATTTTTAAAGGCATGATGGCTCATCTGTCCGGGCCAGTAAAAGCAATTCCTCACAAATGAAAACATAATTGTGCGACGACTGCTCGCCTGTTCACCCGTTCTTCAAATTCAAAATTGTAACGTGACACGCTGCTGACAGACAGCCATTACAGGAGCTGATGGACGACCTAATGTGAGAGACAAATGGTCATATCTGGCTTTAATTCGCAGCAATGTTAGAAGCAGATCAGGTGGTAAGAGGCCAGTCAGGTGTTTTTGTGTTTCCGAGACGTTTTGGAGGCGCATAACTGCCCGATGACATTGCAGACGCTTGTTTACCGCTGCTAGTGTCCAATTGCATCAGGCAGCACGGAGGACCAATCAGGACAATCGGCAAAACTATATTGTCTGCATGCAAACTGACGGCTGGGGAAATGTGCTTTGAAGATGTGCACGGGTAATTCAAATATTAGCTGTGACAATGATCGGAAAGTCGGTATTAGCTGGGAACCATGAATGGGCTTCAAAGAGGCTCCAAGAATGAAGAGAGCAACTCCTTGTTTTCCTAAAATCAATAACTTACTCTTTCACTATTGTAAAGCTGCCTGCTAAATCTCTCCTATTTGCAAGTAGGCAAAAAAACCCTAATCCTCCATTTGTGTCTATTCATCCCTGTCCTAAATGTGCCCTTCCGCACTTTAACCCCCAATAACCCCTCTCTTTATGCCACCACCAACCCTGATGTTTGATTAAGACTTAGCCCGCTGCTTTATTCCTTGACCGAACACCAGCTGGGCCAAAAAGCACGAGATGAGCAGAGGGATTATCGGTGCCGCTCCCACTGTGGCCGTCAAACTGTCACGCCATCAAAGCGGATCCTCCCGCCATTGAAGGCAGGTGTCCTCTCATATTCTAATGAAGCGACAAGTGCACAGAGCCCGCGCCTGGATGAGATACGACGTGGCTGCCTGTCTGCCGTGATGGGAGATGTGGCCGCAAATCATGTAGCGAGGTCAGTTATCAAGTCTGCTGTGTAAACCTGAATCAGTGTAATTAGTCTTATACTGATCAGATTTAACAGAGGACTTAAATGGTGGCAAGACATTCCAGAAGTGTTGGGACAGAACGGCTGAATGGATATCCCTTTCAAAAATAGAAAAACTGCAAATCCTAATAAGGGCTCATGTGTCTTGCTAATTTGCTAACATGACATAGCATCAGAAAAGTCAGAGCAGACGTGCGTCCGGAGACTTCCTGGATCGTCTCAGCGTTGCCGTCAGTGTCTCTCCGAACATCAGAATGAAGAAATGGATGGGGAAGTGGGAGGGAACAAGTCATAAAGATGAAAAGGAAGGGTGAGAGAAAAGCTTTTGCTGATAGGTTTGACCGTCATTAAAGGAGGGGGGGACTGACCGGTTCTTATTATGGCATCTGAAAACCCAGCTGCCCTTGGCCCAGCAGGTCGGCTGTAGTTCAGCCGAGGGTCTTGTGATCCAAGTTGCGGGAAGGGGAGGGACAGAGCAGGAGGAGTTGGGACTGAGGGGCTTGGTTGGGGTAAAGGGATGACGGATGGGCCCAAGGGTGAATGCCAAGACCATAAATCTACCCTCAGCCCGACCCCAGCATCCAATAAAGTTTATTTACATTTTCACGTTGCGTCCAGCACCTCTAAAACGTCTATGTTTAGACATTTCAGAGCAGCGTGACAGCGTCACCGGGCTGTCACAGAGGACAAGGAGCCGGGACCAGTTCACCCCGACCGGATCTGAATAAATGCAGATGCATTTCTGCCGACCTGACAATGCTGCAAATTTGGAGGCAGCTATGCATCTTGGTCTACGTTCCATCATTCCTAGATGGTATGTCATTGAAATCATGTCAGCGTTGAGTCTTACAAATCCCAACGAGAGCTTTAGCACAACACTAGATGTAGCCTACTCGACTGTAATCAGAAGTAGCAAAAATTCAATTCATTTTACTGTCAAAACACCAAACTAAATAAATATTTAAAAAAAAAATAATGTTAGCACACCAAAGGAGCTCCCATGCTTTCAACCCTTTTCTTCTGTCTGCAAAAAGTGAGATAAATAAATAACCAAAGGCAACATCCTGCCGTTTCACTTCCACACAGCCCCCATACGCTGCTCTTTTTGATTTGAGCGCCTGTTGAGAAACCTTGTTTGGACAGCCATGGGGTGGAGCTGCCAGGCTTATAAGTCTGCCACAGAACACAGGCGCAAACAGGGCAGCCCGCGGGGGTCCTCTCATCGGCAGAGGGAGGGGATTCTTCCACCTTAGCGGGTGAGAAAGGCGCAGTATTATTACACCCCATCAAGGAAACTCCAGCTGACAATAAATCCCTGAGTGCTTTACAGTGCAGACAGTGAGTATGGAGGGGGGGGGGGGGTGTCAAGGGGAGGAGGGCTGGGGAGGGGGACAACCCCTCAAAAGACCATAAAGGCTCCAGGCTGTCATTCAGGGCAAGAACCAAGCCAGTTTGGATGTCTGTCTTTTTTTTTTTTTTACCTGGAATTTTCTAATTTATCAGCTAATAAACGTCATAAGATCGACGGGAATGAAAAGGACTCTTTCAGTTGTTCAGCTTGTTTTTCTGCCGCTCAGCCGAACAGCGTCCACCTTGCGAATGTATGAATACACTCACTTCTACTTTGACTACAAACTCTTATGGCAGACAACAAGAGCACGAGGCATTTTGCTGCCAGCAAAACCATTACGTGAAGAGTGTCCTGTCAGAGAAAAATATCTTCCAAGAGCAGGAAGGAAAATACACACAAAATAATCACTGATGAAGCCTGGCTAGTTCTGCGGTGGAGACGGGACTGTGCGGCCTTGTGTGAGAAAACGGGGAAGGAACATGCCTAAGTTATTACTGCAGGAAGGCAATCTGTCAAAGCCGGGCTGTTCTGGCATAGCCAATACCACTGGTGAGATCAGAGAGTCAGATTCTGCTTGCAATTACTGCTAAAGGACCTTGGATGCAGGCAGCCTGCTATCAATTATTTCCCTGGCCCTAGACACTTGGAGCTGTCAAAGCCCTACCGTCTTGTGTTTTGTAACAGCGGGCCCTCTGAGGCTCAGAGGAAGCCTAGCCTCTTTTCGCCGGCGAGAGAAGATAGTTTATGTCATTAAGTGGTGCTATTATGGATTCACACACACTTCAGTGTATGTTTTTCTCCTGCTCCGTACACTATCTTCTTTTTTTTCCAATATGTTACGCTGCTCCTCGAGCAAGCCGAGCCCAAATCTCTGGTGTACAGAGGCCATGGAGACCGGATCACAACAAAGAAGAGGACACATAACTCTTTTGTCAGGTCTTTACGGTGAGGTTGTTGGTTCAAACCCTGATTTATAAAGCTGCTCTATAATTCCACACCTAACAAATAAATCTGATTTCTTATTATTTTACAAAGACAAATAAAGCATGTTTATTTCCCCTGACTCGGTTTTCAATTACCAGTGAATTATCATGAGGAGCTAATTTAGCAGCGGCTAATGAGACATAAATTAACCTTTTGTATGCATCATTGAAGCCACTTATCCAGCTTCATGTTGTTGTGCATCCTGTCCTCCTCGTGGAATAAAGGGTAGACCAGGACAGATTCATCACTTTTTCCGCAGGATGACATTACTTTGGCCCGTTCCAGCCCTGAGCTGTCCCCCAGGGCGAGCCCTTGGATCATCCAGGGCCAGAGCTTTGGCACAAAACAAGAGGCTCCCCTCAGCAGCCCTTGCCAAGTTCCAGGACCTTATTGCTGAAAATTGCATTCTTATGGTAAGCAAATCCGCTCCAAAGCAATACCGCAGTTCAGTTGAATGAAATATAGCGCACGTGCACATCTATAGCTCAAAGAAACAGGGTTCAAGGGACGATAGCAGGGTCACCGTCATTTAAAATCCTCAAGGTCAGCTGCCGTCGTCAGCAAAGGTATTATCTCCTCACAGAGACAGCTAATGTACCTCAGCTCTGTCCTTGATATGGACAGCAGCCTATGACACTCAAGTCTTCAGTATTTATCTCTTCTATTTATTCCCATTTGATCCATTTTGGAGTATTTTAGAGTTATGACAGAAAGTATAAAGTCTCAGGAGGCCTATTGCCTTGGTTGTTTCACTCAGTTTTATCATCCAGACAATGAAAATGTACAGTGCAGCAAACAGATGTGTCCCAGTTATTAACGTTACCGCCTCGCTCAGAGAACTCCGTGTATTAAAAGTGACGGAAATTGAGCAGAGTTTTTCAACAGGATATCCAGAAAAATCTTCAGCCAATTTTCCTCGGCGTAAGATCCAATAAAACCCCAAACAATTCCAACAATTGATGTTAAAGAAAACTATGAGACTGGAGTGTCAATCACTCTCAGGTAGCTATTAGCTTCACCGAATGGAACAGATGAGAGGATTAACTTCCACCTTATTGATTTGCAGCAGATATTTGTTTTCCTGGGGGAAATTTAAATTTGCTCCGCTCTCTTTTCCTCAGCAGGGTAAGTCATGCACGTGGAAGGTGCTCAGAAGTCACAAATACCTTCAGAAGGGTGAGGAGGAACTCGCTCTGTCACAACCTTTTGTGAAGGGTTTACAGCTTAGGAACCTTTTGACCCGCTTTCCCCTCAGTTTCAAAAGTTTCTCCCAACATCAAACTTTGGATTATCTTCTGATTTCCTTTTAGAAGAAAGGAGCTCTTAAGTCCACAGCTGTGGGGGTCTAACAGGGGAGGGCAGGAGTGACTGCTAAGTTGGCATATCTATCATGGTTGGGTTACCTCTCCCATCACAACCCTTTCTCTCCCACATGCTAATTGGGGATATCCTCCATACTCCTCCACACCGCTCTTCCATTGCTCCCTTTATAAACCTTTTTGCCTTTTCTCCCTCCTTTCCCCTTCTTTCTCTCTATTTACCCCGTATACACCCCCACTCCCTGACTCGAGGCTGTCCAGGGGGAAGCAAGGTCTGTCAAATCAAGTTGAAAGCCTATTAGCATGCTAATCCACACTAAAAGCTGTAGATCTCTTGGGTTATATTTGTCACTTCCCCTAGGTCCAATCAGACACATAAGGAGGCGTTGATAACCAACACCAAATGTAAATGATCTACTTTAATGCTGCACTGTGGATATAAGCATTTGGCGCTTTGATACACATCTAATCCTATCAAGAGACTGACTATTTGAAAGCGAGTGCCCTTCAAATTCTGAGAGGAAAACAAATTTGTAAAATAGTCTCTGTAATTGGTGGTTGCAGAAAAACATGTCCCCGGTAAGCCTGCGTAAATAAAGAAGTCAAATGAAGCAAAGAAGGGACACCGGCTTTTTTAAGCAGACAATGCTGGGGGACACATAAGCTCTGTACGATATGTTGAATATGCGAGTGTGATTTGGGTTGTTTCCCGTCAATTGATCCGCTTGAAATGAGCCTGCAAATCTATTTATGATAAATCTGTTTCTCACAGGACCTTGGCGTTTGTAAATGCCAAATGTTTCCGTCTAAATGACTTGACAGCCTCAAGTCGGCTAACCGACTTAGCAAACGGTCACACAATCTTAAGTTTTCATCCATTTTCCAAAGTATTAACAAAAAAACCAAACAATAAGAGACACAATAAGTCAACAAACATAAGAGAGTTAAACTTATTTTTCTGAGAGTGCGCCGGGTACGGCTCGCAGTGATATCGGAGAACATGGCGGCTGTGGTTCGCCTGCTACCATCAATCAGAACCCAAATGGCTTCCCTGACATGGCCACTACTCATTTTCCAGCATGCATTATGCAGCCACCACCTTGAAACAGGCATCAGAAATAAACTACTAAGGACTAAGGGTCCTTCTTGTATTAAGAGGCGGGTCGGGAGGGTTAAGGTTTCCCAGGTGCGCGTTAGAGGTGAGTGTGTTCTCCCGGCAATACTGCACATTTTAGACTTTCTACCAAGCACCACCCCTCGTCTTCCCCCGCCCACATTGATGCCATGCTCTTCCTTCACGTCCACCGTACATCTCCACTCGTCTCCGGTTTCTCCAACCCCTCCTCCTCTCCCTCCTCTTCCATGTGCTGAGGCTAGAGTCAAATTTATAACAACTGTCAAAGTCAGGGATGACAGATAAATTAATCTTCTCTTCATGAGTTTACATCGCAGGCATCTGGGCTGCTGATCTGGCCCCTAACAAGCGCAGGGTCTCAGCGAGCTGTCTTTTAAAGCTGATGTTTTCATGGCCGGAGATGAATTACCCTGTCACAAGAATCTATTTATACAGCAGTTAGAGGGCGGGGCTCCGGATACAGGACAGTGTGATTCCATGGGTTAAGGTCCCTCTGAAGTATGTCTTCAATAATCTGATTCTGTCAGATAAAAATCAGCACAGGGGACACTTTTGGAGTCGTTTAGATTTTCGATTTTCTCCACGCGCAGGACCACACATTCCACTTTCAAGCACATGACTTTAGACACCATAATTTTCACAGTAAAATAAGAGCGGAGAGTTGTGCACAAGATCTCTTTTCCTGCTTTTCTGCAATTCTAGACTACCAACAATTTACCGGTAATTCTTTTGTCTTGGGTCAAATAGCAGACAGGCTGCCTGTCATGTTGGTGTGAAGTATGGGATAGGAATCATATGTCTGGATTCTAAGAGCAACAGTATTACCTTTCCAGACAATTAGAAACAACACAAACGAGGGGAAATTTCCAATACGGCACAAAATGTTGCCTATAGAAAGAAACACATGCTATAAGGGTCAACAGTGCTGTATGACACAGGCATACTAACAAAAGCAAGTGTGTGTACCTGACTATGATTATAGACCTAGAAGCTAAAATGTGTATGTTGCAACGCTGAAATTGTTGATGACTTTCCTGTTGAAGTCCCCCCCCACCCCCCACCCCTCGCTGCCTCTGTTTCTCTTTCGCACTCTCTCATTCATCTTAAAATGGATTGCTCTGTCACCTGGACTAACACTTTACTGAGAGCGGCCATCAATACTTTTTGTCAAAAACTGCAGGCTTCGCCAGACGTGTCATCAATCACCATTTACATAAAACAAAGAGCGTTCTATGGCTGCCAGTCAGAGGCAGGCCTGCTCAGACTCTGCTGAAGATAAAAGTGGCCGTTTCATCGCTCCACAGAGACGCCGGCTGCACTACAGGCCTACACGTGTTGTCAATCTCAGATCTGCCGCGATCGGTTCGCCAAACGGCAAAACGGCGGGCGATAAATCCACGACGGCCGAGCCATTTGATCACAAGCAGCAGACACGGGGTTAGTGGACAGCTTTAAAGGGCCGTCGCAAATGAAGAGGCAGGTTAATGTTGGAACGGGAGAAAAGCGGAAGAACGGGAAAGGTTAGCGCTGCGACGCTCCAAAACACACAAGGAACAAAGAAAGTCAGTGGGAACATTTGAAGACTTAAACATCTGATTGCCTCACTAGCATCTGCAGCATGTCAACGTCCACCTGTGTTTGGAGGAGTTCATGAGTCAAGTGATATGAATGGCATCCCCCCACCCCACCCCCTCCGTCTCCCATCCATCCCCAGTAGACAAAAATAAGCCGGTGTTGATATGAAACACACACTCTTGCCTCACAAGTCTGGCTCATACATTCCCAGCTCCTGACATCCAGAGGAAAGCAAGGCTTCATATCATTTATTTAACAGAAGAAATATGGTAATCTTCCTAATAATTGTTCCCCCTCCATTCTTTACTTCCCAGACCACAACAGTAAGCAGGCCAAAAACACCGAGATAATCTATTCAGCTGATATGGTTTGTTATTTTGGAAATGAAGCATCGCATAAGCACTTCAAACTAACAAGATTCCCCCTGCTTTCTTTCACCTACGGTTTTGCAAAGATGCACAAATGTGCGGCGTGTGTGCACACACGGACGCGTGCACACGCAGCCAAAGAATTCAATTTGGAAACCATCATTGGAGCGCAGAGGAGAACTGGAAAGTCATATTGCTATAATGCTCAGATTATCAATCATTCTGACATTTTATTGGCTTTATCACTGTACATACCATTAAAATGATGTCTGGCCCAGATTGTCAGGGGGCAAACATTAAACAGGCCGGGATTAAAATGCAGATCCTAAACACCTTCTCCTCTGCTGCTGAAATTGCACAGGACTAGGCGGCCGACTTTGGATGTGCTGTCAGAGGAGACGCCGCGTCAACGCGAAGCCGGGCTGACGAGCAGATAGATAGTGTCACACTCAGGAAATGCAGAGGCTTTCCTCTATTTATCACACGCTGTAGTCAGTCAATGCACTAAAAGAGTGATAACAAATGAGGGGAAGAAACATCTATTAATCTCCCCTCGCACTTCCAATCAGACACCGTTGGCAAACTCCTTTGCACCAGCATGATGTGTAGCCGAGCTGCTGCTCATGGAGGAATATATATTAATACTATGTGCTAATAAAGGCAGTTTCAAGGCAGCAAAGAACGCAAACATCCATATGTCAAAAGATGTTGACGTTTTAAAGGTTGTTAATGGGCATTTAAATGCCGGTGTGCTGCCAAGCTGGCAAAGAAAACCATAAAGCAAAAGAAATGTCTCTCCTTAAACCTTTCATCAATGCCATGTAACACAAATGTACTGCCTGTGTACATTGAGGCTAAAAGAGCTTTGTACAAAATTTTGATTTATTTTCTTTTAAATGACAGCCGCTGAGAGGCTGTGCGATCCCACCAGCCCACACAACTCTTATGTTATTATTCCTCTATAATTGTATACAGAAAGAAATGAATAACTGATGAACAAGAATATGTTTTGAATATTTTGGCTACTAAACTGAACTGAAAACATGAATAAACCGAGTTGTCTCCGTCTTCACAGTAAAGTCTCTTTGCTCTCTAGATCAGTCTGATGACCAAAGGGCCAAAAACCACCGATCTCATGATCAGACCCATAATTTGTTTGATCTGGGTCATTCAGTTATGGGTGGCACCAAACCAGAGACAAAGCTGCTCTTTCATGCCATTATCAGCAGGACTTACATGGAACGACAGTTTGGGTGATTGACTGTTGGGAGGAATGAAAGCGCTTAAATGGGACAGCAGCAGCAGCAGAAATGACCTATTGTCCAAAATATAATATCAGGTCTGTTCCTCAAATCAAACAAACCAGGCAGGAGTATAATATCACGGCAGCACACACTTGGTATCATGTGCTGGCTTTGTAGACATCGTCTGGTACTGGGATTGTGAAGCCCTCCACAAAAGCCATGAGACCACAGCATTCCTCTTATTACTCACCAGTTAGAGGAAATGAAAAGACTGACTGGACTCTACATGTGTTTGTTCTCTCATAAAGAGAAACAAAGAAGAACTGGGAGTGAAAACTGCCCAAGCTATTAAACTCATCTGCTGGTCTCAGTGTGAGAGAAAGGGACGGTAATCCAACTGATGTGCAAACGACTGTGCAGAATGAAAGTAGGGGACTGGGTCATCTCCCACTCTCTTTACATTATGGAATAAATGGCTGGGAAATATAACTGAATGTGAAATAAGACTGACTCTTTCATCCAGTGTGACTAAACTAACATCTATATATATATATATATATACATATATATATATATATACCTACTATATAGGTAGGATAACCAGAGGCCAGCAGCGGTTGCTAGTTTTGAACTTTCCGGACGCGTTTGGGTGTTTGCGACTGCGTCTTTTCCAGCACCTCATCTATATTCCATTAAAATAATACACAAACCGCACCACCCTTGCATCACCCCATGAGAAATTTGGTCATACAAGCCCTTTCTCGCTTCCGGATATTCTTTTAAATTCTGGGTACCTCGAGCATCCTCCACTGGATCTACTACTTCAAAAACACACCTCATGAAAAAATCAGGAGGCCTGTCTGACATGTGTCCCTTTGCCCTGATGGCATGCCAACACCAAAGACCAGCATTGATTTTCTGTAACGCCAGGTCGGATTAGCCCTCTACAGGGATTAGCTGCCTCTGCAGGGCCTCGGGGTTCGCTATAAAACTAATAATTAATTTAAACAGCCGGGCTCATGGATGGATACACTCACTGCACATTCCCAGCATGAAGAGGTGAGTATGACTGACGGACTGTCTGCAGGTGCGCGCGGTTGTGTTTTCCACCCGACGACAATAACAGTATTTTGTAAGAATATCAGATGAGTATACTGTGTATTGTTTCTTCATTATCTGAGCCATTAAATTGGCTCATAAATAAGGCATTCGGCTGATAAGGCGATTCTGACGCTCGCTGAAGTCGCAGGTCATTAAGATTGTATTTAACAGCAACCATAACTGTGTGTCATGAGTGACTGCAGCCATGTCTCTTCCTGCTCCACATTGGGAGGGTAACAAGATAATCTATTTTCACACAAACCCCGCAGTTATCCGGGTCATTAAAAACATCTATCAGCACAGTCACCATTCATTTAATTGATTTTTTTTCCCTCTCGTTACGAATCGGCTGGGCTAAACAAACACTCGAATACGGGTCCTCAGATTTCAATATTGTTTCTGTATAGTAAGGTTTCCTCCAAAAACACGCACTAGCGCACACATTAGCGAGGGACTGAGCCGGCTATAGCTCCCAAATTAAGAAGGGTTTGGCTGATTTTATTAACGCCATCCAGCAAAAGGTGTGCAAATAGAAGGACATTTGGACAGATGTTTTACTGGAAATGAAAACAATGGAGAAGCATCACAAGGTGAAGTGTTCCAGTATCCCCCCCCCCCCCCCCCCCACCTGCCAATAAAGGTTGCTACACTCAGAAAGTAAAGGGATTTCTCCTCTTCAAAAGACTTTGATCCGTCTGACACACAAACGGCCCTCAGATCACAAGTCTGCAGACCCGGTTGGGCCCCTCTGCCTGGTCTGCTCGTACATGTAACGCTCCGTCCCCATGAGGACTCCTCACCCTCCTCCCATTTCCCTTCGTCTTCCCTTCATCCCTCCTTCTCCTTCCTCTGCCTCCTATTTTGACTCCTCTTCCTCTGCCGTTTGCTGTTTTCAAACATCTGAGTACAGACGTGTTCTGAGCTTTGGAGCACCCAGGGGCCCGGAGATCCAGACAGAGGGAGAAAATAAAGAACCTCTACAGTGCCCACGGTGCAGGAGCTATCTCGCTTTACCGCTGGGGAGAAACGCCTAAACATCAGCAAACGTCTGGACAGACAGATAAGATCAGAAGACTGCTTGGATTGTTGTTCACATAATCATGCTGTCAGCTAATGGTGCAGTTGGCAGCCCGCGCTGGAACGGCCACGATAGGAGCGAACGCAGTTTTATCCTAATGGATAGACGGAGCGCGATGAGGGAAAACAGAGAGCAAGAATGCCGCACTATACAAACTATTAGCCCCAAAATGGACGAGCCGTTCCTTCTGGTTTTCCAGCAAAGACGTGTCGGTGACGCAGACATGAAACACGCTGTCACTGTTTCTTATCTCAACGCGTCCCTGAGTGGAAAAGTGAGGCAACAGCTTGCTGATGTCTTGCAGCCTGCCCAGCCATTAAAACATATTTCCATGCTGATGGATGTCAGATGCAGACTCCAAAAACATGCTCTTGATTTGCTGCGCTCGTCCCACCCCCCCACCCCCCGACTTTGGTTTATCAAACTTACTCTTCACGCTCAGCAAATGGAACAAGGGACTGTAAAGTATAAACAGCTTAAATTAATAGAGGAACGGGGTGGGGGCACGAGAGAGCGGACGGGTGAGAGCGCCTCCCGTAAAGCTTCCCGTCGACCAATATCGAGTTCTCAGGGAGGCTTTGGAAGGACAGCAAGTCGTGGTTTTTATTTTATTTATTTTTTTTACAAGTGAAAGCTGTGAAAGATATAAGTTTATGTGAAATGGAAACAGGAAATGAGTTACAGCTGTTCTGAGAATGTGGCACAGCTGTCCAGATGCAGAGATGGGGGGGAAATGTGCAACAACCCCCCCCAAAAAAAAGGATGTCAGGGGACTATAACTACGGAGCAAGAAAAGTAGCAGGATTAGCTCCCCAACAGCATTCATCATGCTGTCTTCCTCCCTAAAATAAAATGTAGGAAGAGCCTGGACCAATCGCTGCAAATGTGGGCATGAATCATCCTCGTCTCCGTCTTCACTCTTCAGCCTGGGCCCTCTAGGAAAGACTGAAATCCTCGAAGCACCCAAAAGTGCACCGACCATCCTGGAGGAAGCTCCTTTGTTCAGCTTCCAAAACAGCCTCCATTTTTTTTTTTTTTTTAAAAAGATATTTTTCTTTTCATTTGGGATCCAGCCAAGGGAGGTAAAGCTCGGCTGCTCCCCTCCGCGCTCTTTTCCAATATGTTCCGTGCCTTCCAGTCGCTTACATCATCAATCTGGGAGACGGCTAGCTGTGATGGGGTGAGCGTAAACAGCACTCCAGTTGTTGAATAAAGGAGACCTTAGTTTACCTTCACTTCCTTCTTTTAGGGCTGCACCTCAGAGGGGGAAGTTTGGGTAAATCTAGAAATTTGTCAGCTTTGTGGGGGAAACTCGTTACTGACAGCCGAGCGTCAGTCTTAATGATCTCCCTTTTACTGTTTGCTTTAAAAATGCACGCCCTCGTGTCAGGACCTGAGCGCGCATTAACACTCCCCAAATCGACTACTTACTAAACATGTCAGCAATGAATTATACATCTGACTTCCCCCCCTCTAATATTTAGATGGTGCTTCAGTGGAGTCCTCCTAGAGGTTGTAAAGTTTTTAAATATGTACGATTCCAGATTCCTAGCCGGGCCGCGAACTGTACGGTGGATGTTTACGCAATATCAAAAGACTTGGCTGCGTCGATCAAAATGAAAAAGGCATATGACTTTTCTTTTTTTTTTTTTGCCAAAATAGAAAAGGGAGTGTACCCACTTGGGCCCCATCAGGTCGGATCATAAAGATTCATCTCTGGCTTTGCACTCAGCTGAAATGCCAAGGAAACGTACTGTGGATTTTAGGGCCCTTCTTTTATTCAGCCAGACTGTGTACTAAAACTAATTGGATTTCTGTCAATGGAACAAAATATGTCCCCGGGACAGCTTTGAACCCAATAGCTCTGAGTGTCCCTCGGTGCACGAGGAAGTGGGACCTCGCTGCAGCATGGGGGAGGAAATTTAGACCGGTGGTCAACATAAAATATTAAAATATCGCGGCACCGGGTATTTGAAAGACGATGTCAGCGCTCATTATGGCCGGCGAGCTATATTTAGAGGGTGAAAACTGAAATCATAACCGCTGTCATTACCGCTGACAAGTTTCTAAATAGCACCCAACGTGCTCCCTTTTAGCGCGGTCCTCATGACCGTGACAAATACAAAGTAGAAAAACAGAATGTCTTTCATTCGTACCTCCATCGCCAGCCCCCTTTTCTCTCTCTCTCTCTCCTTCCCTCTCACTCAGAGCCCATAAAATGTCAGCTTTTATTCTCCTCCTCCAGAGTGTTGGCGAGATGTCAGAAGACCCTTCTAAGAGCTCTGCCACTGCGAGCTAAAGGCCTGTAAATCTCCATGTCAGCAGCACACCATCCATCTCAGGATATACAATAAAAAATGTGACGCAGTCATAAAAAGAACGGCATCGCTGCCCGGTATGTATAATGTGAACAAAAGGAACATAAAGATGTTCCATTCAGCTCAGAATCCAAGGCCACAATGGGGTCCCAGACCCTGACAGTGACTAGCAGATGTTTTCCTGCCATCAGTGGCTTTTGTGAGCGGGAAGATTTACCCTGTGCGCTATAGTGAACCTAAAGCAGTTGTGCATCTGAAAACAGAGGGTCTGACCACTTTACAAGCTAGAATAGCAACTGCTGGGTTTTACTTTCTTAGCAAGTGTGGCCCTTTGGCACCACATCAGCAAACTATCTAAAAACATACCAAGTAATGACATGACTGCAAGTGTCTACACATGTAATTCAAAGGATAGCACACAGTCAATGACTTGTTGCCATGCTAAAACAAGCTGTACAGGGACTTTTACTACATTAGCATACACAGGTTAGGGGCAAAGAACACACAAACAGGCCAGAGCTGGAATCAAACCAAGAACCTTGAGCTGTTTTATTATTCTTGAGAACCTGGAAATCATCATCAAGACTTATTACACTGATGTTGTTTTTCTCGGAAATAATGTGATACTCTGTGGTGGAAAAAAAATAAAAAACCAGGAGAAACACTAAACTGTAAAATATCTTTCCGCATAGCTGGCAGCACTGGGAGAGTACCAGCAGAACAAGGCCTCTGTGTGAGCAGATAGTAAAATTAAACAGGGCTGAGGCTAATTAAAGACCACATTAACCAGAGTGGATAAGACTGAGCAACAGGAAAGTGATATGACCTCTGGGATGGTATGCTTGGCCACACAGCAGTAATAGCCGCTTCATTCAGGGTTCTGGATCCACTCATGGCTGGTAAGTACTTCCTGTGTACAGTTAGGATTGCATCTTTAAGACAGATTTTACCAAAACAGGAGAAGTTATGAAGTGCAAGATCTGCTGACTCTGCATCTTCCAGAGGCGTAACCAGACCCTTTGCCTCGACCTTTGGGCAAAGGGTAGGTCGAGGTCGTCCTTGGTGGAGCGCCCCCTGTGGTGAGTTTCCATTACTGCACACTCTCATCTACGAGTTGCAAAAGTGCTAATTGTTTCGTTAAGTTTGTCAACTACTTCCTACTTAAACAAGAATCAAGTCGAGGACAGACAAGCTTTACAAAAGTGAAAATCTAAATCAGACCTCGCTATTTGTGAAACAAAACAGCCCCCCCCCCCCTCCTCCTAAAGAAAACCAGGCTACATAAACAAGACAAATTCAAACCATAGCTTATAACAAACCTGACATCAGAGCGTATTTACTGTTTTAATGAGACCCATTGGTGGGGATTTGCTGCCTCTCATCTGCCGGCTTCATCTTTCCTTCAGGCAAATCTCATACAGAAAAAAGTTGAATGAAATTACTTCAAATACAACAAACTGTGATTAAGGCCAGACTGCAGAAAGCTTTCAACCCTACACTAGAGACTTTAGATCAGATACACTGGAAGATTAGGGTTTTAATTGACTTAGTGCAGCGAGGTTTGTGTCAAAAGCCGATACTGCAGGCTCTTAAAGGTCTACCCAGACACACAATACGTGAGGGACTCTAAGTAGTAACCTCGTTTAAAGGACTTGAGCCGTCACATGCTGCTTTGATAAACAATTTCCTCTTTATTTCAGTTACTCAGGCTCCCTGTTGACAGCGTGTTAACCGTCCAGCGCGGCGAGAGAAGCACTCGCGGCAATCACACAGACAGAAAGTTCTGATACAGACACAAATTGGAGAAATGGAGGAATAAGACAAGACATCTATTATGGAAAACTCTCTTAACTCCACACCATCCAATCACTTACCCAAGTGTGGCGCTTAATTTAAGAAAAACAGTGAAGATTCAAATGGGTGTGTTTTCCCCACTCAAAACCATAAAATAATGTAAAATATCAATGTTCCTGAATATGAATAGGTTATTTCCTGCTAGACCTCATCCCTCTCATCTATCAGGCTTAAATTTCTCAGTACTGGGGCGGCTCTGTGTTCCCTAATTTATGAGACGCAGATGAGGTTATCTGAGAATATTGGCCTAAACAGGGCTGATGGATCAGATATGGAATATATTTCCCCTGCAGGACAGAGTATGCCCCCACCTGCCATTACCAGACACACACACTCTCTCTGCTCTAAGTGAAGTGATTTGAGGAGTTGATACTGCCAGTGTTTCATATCCTCTCCAGCTAACTGACACTTTATCTGCATACCAGCATCTCTGAAGATTGAACACTTAGGCGAGACGGCGACGGGCTCTCCTGCCGTTGTCACTTCTCATTCTGGGACCAGTCTAACCGTCTGTAAACAGGGGCTCCGGCCCACAGAGGCACCCCCCCCCCACTCATCAGAGCCTACCTAGCGTGGATGGAGAAGGAGCGCTCGATGCCTGTGACACTCGTTTGTCAATTAGCGGGCCCTTTCTGTGTTGACGCGCAGCGACTTGAAAGACGGCGCGGCCCCCGTGATGAATTAGGAGAGACAGATGAGTGAGGCGCGAGCAGCGGAATAATACCATAATGTTCTTCAGATATGAATATAAAATGACACAGCTGACAGGCCATACAAGGTTTTATTTCATTTCTCAGTGTATCAGGCCTCCCTACTTTGTCTTCTTTGTTCTCTTTTCATCAGCCTGCTTACATCTCATTTTGACAGCCGGGCGACATTTAGAGCACTTTCGTTTTAAAACGCGAGTTAGCATACTTGATTTATCATTAAAATGCAAAATGCCTGCCACCACCAACATAGCCTGGGTGAGCACACATCCAGTCGTGCACACAATCACACACACAGGCAGGTGAGCTTCATTTGCATTGTAAAAGTCTAATGTGGACCCTCCTGCCTTGACAGCCCGATTTTCAACCTCAAAGCTGAATATTAAGAGTTCATCTGCTCTACACGATTCTTAAAAGTATAAATAAATGAAAGACCTGCGCGGTCAGACACTGATATCAAAGAAGTGCTAAATATACAGCAATGTACACATTTTACAGACGTTTCTTTATCACAAGTGATGGAATGAGAGGCATGGCGAGATGCAACAGATAAAGAAAATTGTCAGTATTTATCAGATATTTTGCATTAATTTAGATTTTATATATTTGTATGACAAAAAATGCTATCTAACACTACAATTCAACACCCAGTTTGACTAGTTTATCATCCACTTTGTAAAATTGCTCCTTTTCCTCACCTCGTATTAGGGTTGAAGAGAAACCTTCATTTTGAAACTAGACACCAATCAGTCCCACATTGATCAGACGATCTGGTCCTTCATGGACATAAAGTTTCTCTGTTTGTTCATGATAACAATAGCTGCATTCCATTTTCATATTTATGGACCCATAAGTGCAGAAACAACACCAGAAAATGGCCCATGATAAAGCCAACAAATGGTACCATACCATAGTGTCACCAGACCCAACACTGGTTTAGCAGATCTTTCTTTCCCAAACAGATGGGATCGGACAAAATGTGCAGAACTCAAGCGCCAATGACAGATCTTACGAGCTCGAGAAGAGGAGCAGGCTAAATCCGGTTTGATGAGCAATTTCTCTGGACATGTGTGATCGGGTTAACAAGGAGGGCTGTCAGATCGGACACTGTAGGAGATGCCATTCTGCAGCTCGCAAACAGATTCCTCAAAACGTCACCTGCTGGGACAGTAGTGCTGCACGGGCGCCTCAGTCTCCGAGAAGAATCAAGCCATGGCAGCATATGCCCACTCAGTTCACAATGCACACACCTGACCTG
This sequence comes from Takifugu flavidus, assembly GCF_003711565.1. NCBI lineage: Eukaryota > Metazoa > Chordata > Actinopteri > Tetraodontiformes > Tetraodontidae > Takifugu > Takifugu flavidus. The sequence continues at coordinate 15,542,959 of NC_079530.1, forward strand.
GAACAAAGTGGACAACACAACAGTATCTGAACACAACAGCATCCTAGCCCGTGAGCTACTCTGCACCACACTGATGAGACAGGCTGACACCGCTGCACAAACAGGCCGGAGGAGTGGGCGTGACAGCGCGCTGCCATGATTTCATCCTGCCATTACCTGCCCGGTCGCTCTCAGGTTCAGCCACACAGAAACATGCATGCAACGAGCACCGAAACACTCGGAGCTGATTTAAAGGCGATGCCATCGCTCTCCTCGATGTGGCTCATTGTCAGGTGGCTGGATGCTGTCAATTGGGGTGACAGAAATAAGCGCATTAGGCACCAAAAAAACTTGGCAATGTCTCAGTCTCTATTTGAGTCAGACAGCATAAAGAGGAAGGAGATGGTGACGGCGGTCCTCTGACGTTCACAAACATGTGCATCGGTGTACAGCTGGTTTATTGGAGCTGGCACTGAAACAACATCCCTGTGGCCGTGCACAAATAGCAGATTCCTGAAGGTTGAAACAAGAAAATAAATGACGGTAAAAAGCAAAAATGAAGCTTGAATGGGGTTTTTGTCACGATAGATGACAAAACTATAATTAGTCAATCATACCAATAAATCAGTACCTGTTAGAAAATACAGAAAAAAGGGGAATTCTAACTGTATGGCACAGCTAACATCAGCAAAAAAGCAGAGAACAACAGTTGGGTGAAGGCCTGGGTTGCCCGTGTCAAACCACAACGTCCAGCAGCCTGGAGTTCAGATTCTGGGTCATATTTCTGGACAGGTTAAGATGCTCAACAGGCCAATCGGCAGACAGCGGGTCGTTTTTGACGTAAAAAACACATTTCATTATGATTTTGAGAGGCCATCTTTTGTGCATTGTGTTAGGATTAATAAGCATGTAAGTTCATCACATGCTTCCTGGATTTCACAGCTCCACCCCATCATGACCAGAAAGGGTCATGTGACCACAGACGCAATGGAAGCCGGGAATGAATAATTGCTATACACTTTAATTGGGGATCTGTATGTAACAATTGTGTTGCAGTGTTCTTAAAGCTGCACTTCTGATGTCAAAAGGAATTTGAATCAGCTTTAACATTTAACATGTGTACTCCTTTAAAAAGAAAATGAAGCCTCAAGTAGTGTCAATAAGTCAAGGGTCATTCATTTCATAGAATGTTTGCTTGGTTCCTGCAAGATAAATCAAAGAAATGTGCATTAAGATGAGCCGATTCATTTATTAATACAAAAAGATGTTCCCAGCTAGTGCCAACACTTAGTAAAAGGCAGATTTTGCAGCCTGACATTGTGTCAATCGCTTCAAATGGGGTTTCTTCCATCATCTCTGGCACAGACAACTGCCTTAAGACAACAATCTTCCACATAAAATTGCCTCCTTCAGACAGCTTCATGGTCTGACAGTCATGAAAGGGCTTCAGAAACAAAAGCACCTCATAACACCATCTCCTTTCTTTTGCTCGGCGGATCATCCGCGCTCGTCCCGCTGTTGAAATGGCAGCCCCCTCTGAAGAGGCTGCCATGAGGTGTTCCTTCATGTCCTGACAGAGGAATCTTTTCTTCTATTCACCCCGGAATTAGCATGTCACATTTATCGATCGTGCCTTTGACTCTGCTCCAGCGGGGCTTTGGGGCCGGCTCATACACTCATTCAGCTCTTGATAGTTCTGATGACACTCTGGCCACCTATAGACCTCAGCCATCAATTTGCCTGCCCCTGCTGCAAAGATACACATCTCCCAGGAAGGTCAGACAGACACAGACTTTACATTGCACCATCTACCTTAGCTGATTGAAGCTGAGGTCCAGTCTTCGTGCAAAATGGCCATATCTGTGAGCAAGGAAGTCTGGGATGTCTTTGTAATCATGTCCGATGAAGGAGATCTTCAAGAGAAAACAAGTTCAAAAGTTAAGAGAGCTCAAGAGCTTATATTCTCAAGTAAAATACAAACAAAACGTGTCCTATTTATTTTTCCTGGATATTGCATTTTCGTTTCTACTACGAAATAAAAAGGATAAACTTCTTTTCCTCCGCTGTGACGTTGAAGCCGGAAGCGTCATGCCCGTAACGTTAGCAACGCAGTCACGTGACACCGGTGATGGAGACACAACAACGCGTAGTTTACACAATTCAACATGTTTGTATACACGCGTTGTTGTGTAAAACTCAGCGAAACGACCAAAACAAAACCAACTTACTTGACTTCCATTCAAAGCGACCAGCGGCTCTTTCTCTGCCATATGGCTGTTTTTCCCCTCCGACAGAAAAAAAACAAGTTTCTAAACCAGTTTCCTCAATCAAGCAACAGCCTCCTCTCGCGTCTGAAGCTTACGGCTGTCAATATGAAGCTGTCGGACAATATTTGTGGCTAAATCGCGGCTGTTGTGCAGCTCGACAGGCGGCTTCCTCTTGACTTTACAGTTTCCGCGTGCCGCTGCAGTCAGCTGACCTGCTCTTGTGCGGAAGCACGCGGACAGACTTTGACTCTAATCACTGTCCGCTAATTGTTTCAACGTGTTTAATTGTTGTGTCTGCACTTTTAACGTCTCCGCAAAAGATGCTGTCTCATCTGCACCACGTAAACGACAAACAGGAAGTTGTGCAACAAAGTCACGACCGCTTAAGAGCCAACGCCTTCCAAAATGCATGCTTTTTCTACTGAATGTAGCATTAGCACAGCACAAATGACAAATTTGGTGTATGAAATGCACGTGCCTCGTTACTTTCTTGAGAGCAAATTAAAAGTACAATTATCAGCACTGCACATTATCTTAGGGAGAGGGTGAGCATGTAAGAGGTTAATAAAATCACAACACTGTCATCACAGCATTGGTTTACATGTGTCTTTATACAAAATATTCACTTGAACAAGGCTATCATGTCGCTTGTGGTGAGAAACTAGTTTTGCTACATCCCATAACTTATTTCGCTTCACAAGATAATCAAGAGCAAGACAACCTGCTGCACTCATAGCATGCATGATGTCTGACTTTAAAAAAATCTTTATCTGGAAATTTGAGTTTGTTTTTATCACAGGGAATTAGCAACCTTATCTCAAGATAACTCAATTTATCTCACTATCATGAGCCATTATGCCATGATAAAGACACTAATCCTATGACTCGCGATAACTCCAGCCATAAATGAAACTATGAGTCCCATCAAAGTTCTATTTACCATCCATTTATTTTCTGTTAGCTACCACTTACTCCTAATCAGGGTCATGGGAGAAACAGAAATACACACAATGTTTCAGTTCTGTTGAAGGAACATGGACTCTCAAGCAGAAACACACAGGCACAGGAAGCACACCGAAACTCTACAGTACAGCACAGAAGGCCCGGACAGCAACCAAACAACAAACCTGCTTGCTTCATGGTTGGGCTTATTTTTACTGTTCATAAAATAACTCTTGCACTACCACATACGTTTAATGTGATCCCACCTATCAGCTATTTGGCATCTTATGGGCACAAAAGGTAATTGCTAACTTAAATGCGCCCACTGTGATGGTGTGAGCAGCTGTGGATTTTATACATGATGACATAAATGTCAAACCAGGAGTACCATCAGCCGTTTTTCTGGCAGCCTCATCAACGCGTTTTTATGTAAATAAGGCTAAATGTATGTTTATGAGTGCCAAATCCACTTTAAAAACCCTGTCTGCAATTTCAGTTGATCATGAATTTGTTTAAATGGCCTTACACTGATAGGGGAATTACTGTTGGGATGTGCAGTTGTGACAAAATAAATGTTTTTTGTGTTTGCAAACCCATTATTGGTGGAGTCATTAGATGAATAAGTCATATACAGCAGATTGAGAAAAGGGAACCTTTGCTTGAGTAACGCGACACTGCGCAACACCCAGTGCTGCTTCTGATGAAACACTCAGAATCGAGTTCCCTTTGCGCGTTAAAGATAAAGGAAAACTACGATTTCATAAAGCAACGTTGTCGCCACTGAATGGTCACAAACTGCGATAATAATGGCGATCAGTCTCTGAACGTCTGGACCGGTAAACTCCGATCCGCGACACCGGCGCTGAGCTCCAACTTTGCGTGACAGTGTTTTTCCTGTTTCGGCATGTGGTCCGTGACGTCACGTGGCACCGCCCACACACGGAGAGGTTGGAGAGAGAGAGAGAGAGAGAGAGAGAGAGAGAGAGAGAGAGAGAGAGAGAGAGAGAGAGAGAGAGAGAGAGAGAGAGAGAGAGAGAGAGCTCAGACGCGGGCGCGCTCGTCTCTGTGCGCGTCATATTTAACAGAAGGTGATCGTTTCCTGTGTTAATTTGATGGGGAAACGTGGCCGCTTAAGCGGGGAGACCGGCCTCTTCTTTATTTGATGCTTTGATCCCTTTGACATTTTACATCGGAGGTTTTTAAGTAATTCTCCCAGGTAACGTCGTGTCACGGACTTTTTTTTTTCAACCTCTAAATGGAGTTTTTGTACTTTTAATCCCTCTTCTTGCATGTATTATAAAACTTTATATTAATTTTGTCAAAAGGCTTTTTTGGGAACATTTCAACAATATTGCCGTAAAACGGGAAGGGAAATAAGAGTTATTTGAGTTTCTAAAAGCTTTAATCAATCTATAAATATATTAGTAAGATTAATGGTTGATAATTGTCTCGGAAAGTTGTGGAAGACTATTTTTTTCAAGACCTTACAGGTCACAGTAACCCTGGCCAAAATATTTGCTCAGGATCCGTCGTGTTTCATAAACATGCCACTTTTATGAAATATGCGGAATATTACTTAAACTTTCTATTTAAATACGGTCAATTATGGCTGCAAAAACGTGTGCCCATTTAAGGAAAATGTCGAGTGTTTTGGCGTCTTCTGCAGAAAGCCATTTGTCATGTGGACAATAAAGAGGGTTTTTGCCTGACAGTGAAAATTTATGGTTGCCCTTCTTTGCCCTAATAACTCACATATTGTGTTGCGGACTGACAGCCCTGCAGAAGAACAGCGAGCCCGTTATCAATCAAACATCTTTGCATATTGTCCAACGTCCTCACTCGATATTTTCTCCAATAGTGAACCATTTAAAGGGATCTGGGCTCGTTTTGAATTTTAACTGGAGGTTTTCCTCTTCCAAAAATCAACACGTTAGGTTAAAATGAACTGTTGACCTCTGGGGTAGCTGCAGCTTATGTTTCAAAACGATTTAAACCAAATTCCGAAAAAAAATAAAATAAATCATGGTTTAAACAGGCCAGTCACGATCAACTTTAAAAAATAATATTAGTGGTAGCGTTTCTATTCCAATATGATCTATGTGAAAACTAACATAAACCAATAACAAACGATGCCTTTTTATCTTGTTCCCCTTAGTATGACGAAAATCATGGCCTTTCATTTTTGGCGTTTTTCCCCAGTTGTGTTTAGTTTTAGTTTTAAAAATGTAAACACTTTTGCCCATTTGCTGTCCACTCCAGGTTTTCTTGCTCTCCAACTTGACCTGTCAAGCAGATTACCACAGAGGGAGATTAATGGCAGAGGCGGGTTGCAATAATAATCGTTTTGTTTGATGTGACAACTTTGATAGGCGTTGATTTACTTACAAACTGATAGGCTTTTAATTGAGCGCCTCCATCCCGATTGAGATGAAAGGAAAGGCGCATTGAAAAGCTGCCCGATTGCCCCGGAGCCTCAATACTGATTAGCCATCTCAGCGGTGAATAGTTCAAGGCATTTGGAACTTCTTTTCTCAGCGGGCTGACAGACCATTTCTCTTCTTTTCTTTGTCCCCCGTCGGCTTTCCTACCTCTTGGAGAAAATAAATCATTTTCATTGTATGTAAATAAAATTGAGCCGACATCAGTATAAAATGTCTGGGCTTTCTTTTCTTTTCTACCCCCAACCTGCCCCCCCCCGGCTTTTGTTATTCTGGTTGCGGATGACAGTGCACCCCAGGCGGACGACAGGTTTTTACGCACAACAGCCGACGCGCTTGACCAAAACGGACACTTTTCTGAGACTGATTTGTCTCTGAATGCGGGTAAATAATTTCATAAAAACAAATGTGTCCACGTTCAAGAGACATTGAAGAGCTCACACAAACCAATCTGTCTCAACGAACATGTCCTACAAAAAAAAGAAAACACCAACGAGAAGCAGCCACCGGACTGAAGGGTGCCGACGCTGATGCGTTTGAGGACGAGTTAAAAAAAAAAAAAAGAAAGTTAAAAGTCAGTCCACGGTTTCTTCAGGCATTTCTTAAAAAAAAAAAATCTTTTCTGCAGATTCGGTTTATCCCTCGTAAAAACTTGGTTGTCTTCTCTCGGAATCCCCCCTTCCCTCCATTTGCCCCCACCCAACCCCGCAGTCACACTGGCATGTAATCAACCACAATGGCTGACATAAATCAAGCGTGGGATTGACAGCGCCTGACAAATAACTGATTGCGGTGGAGCAGAATTGACACTTGACGATGGGGTGGAGATAGAAATAGAAGGGCGGTGTATATTATACTGAAAACATGTGACATTCACATCCCTCCATCACTACATCGGTCTATTCCTGTCAACGCTAGTCTGTTTAGGGAATTCGAGCAGATGCGCTTGGTCTTATGGTTAAGGGTGACAGTGAACATGTCACGGGAGGGTGTGCGTCATGGGCCGTGTGCATTTTAAATCACAGGGATAATAATTGAAAGAAAAAACAAGAAGGGAAGCTATTTCAATTTTTCCACCAGTTTTATATGGATTGATTTTACCAGCGAAAGTTGTGTGGAAAACTACGTTGATCACGCGGATCGTACCGTGACGCTTCCGTCACGAAGGTTTGAGGTGAAACGAAATATGTTTACTAAAGACATAGCACGTCTAACGTGCTAAGTCGCCAATCTTTGTTGAACTATAAACATGTCTGCAGCCGTGAGCTCATCCAGGGTGTAGATGTCGCTTGCCAAAAACACTGCGAGCGTTCACGACAACCACCATATTAAAGCCTCCTCCCTCCCCGAACTGTCGAGATGGAGGCGCTTCCAAAGAGGAGAACGTCACATCCCCTTGACCCTCCAATCACCTCAGGGTCCCATTTGATTGGAAGGCGGCAAAGGCTTTAATCTCGGACTAATTCAGCTGCTTTTGAAGTGAAATTTTCTACCAGTTCGTACTTCGGGAGTACAGAGCGCGGACCTGCAGACACACGCACGCAAGGCGCAGCGCTCACGGTGAGAGGCGCAGCGCGGATCCGCGATAACCCCGCACCGACTCCCTCCAGCTGCCGCGCCTCGCTCCTCCACCACCAGGATTATTCGACCGTTTGGCGATTCTTTCTTTCTTTCTTTCTGTTTTTAATCTTTCCTAAATAAAAGAAGGACTCGATGCTTTTAAAATTGTCTTAATGTATCTGAAGAGAGCGTCGCCGTTTCCTTTGCTGACAATTGGGACATGATCACAACGCCCTCGGCGTCTGCCCTGAAATATAGTGATCACTGTGCAGCTCGGCAAAGCAGTTCTCGGAATAACAGCGTCGGTCAGCCTTTTCTCCACCCCGCACCTCCGTCTGATCCAGCACGGCAAGCACAGCGAGTTCCCATTAAGCTTTTGAAAATGCTCACTGCACGGTCGGGACACATTCTGCACCCGGAGTATCTGCAGCCTTTGCCCTCCACCCCAGTGAGTCCCATCGAGGTAAGATTTTTCAACCATTAACGTCAAATATTTCAGCGTTTTAGTCCTCGCTGCTCAATGTGGAGTTAATGGCCAAGTTTTCCCCAAAACATTTAGACCCCCCCACCTCCCTCGACACTTTATTATCAACACTGCACTCTTTTGTAATAATATATAATTACAGATTTGATCGCTGTGCGGATGCATATATTTACATGTGTAAATCTCCGTCTTTAAAGAGCTTAAAATAAAAAATCTTTTACATGTATCTTGTATCATTTATCGACGTTTCGTCTCTTGTTTTCAAATTACAGCTAGATGCCAAGAAAAGTCCGTTGGCTCTGCTGGCGCAAACCTGCTCTCAGATCGGCAAACCGGACCCGCCGCCCTCCTCCAAACTGTCCTCCGTCACGCAGAATGGATCTAGTGAAAAGGAATCTAAATCTGGCCCTTTGAAACTGAGCGACATCGGCGTGGATGACAAGTCTAGCTTCAAACCGTATTCCAAACCTTCAGATAAGAAGGACTCGTCTCCGGGCGTCTCGGGCGGAGAGAAGTCTGGTTTCCGAGTGCCGAGCGCCACCTGCCAGCCGTTCACGCCGCGGACAGGCAGCCCGCACTCCAGCACCTCCGCCTCTCCCATGCCCTCAGAGGGGAAGTGCGGGGACAGGGATGATAAGAAGGAGGCTGACTGTAACAAAAGTGGCTCCACGGACGGCTCCGGCACCACCAGCCACAGCAGGATAAGCGTGAGTTGCGGTGGAATTAACGTGGAAGTCAACCAGCACCAGGAGACGACGCCAGGCACCAAAACGTCCTCCTCGGAGTCCCCGTCTGTGACTTCTGTATCCTCCGCGTCCGTTCTCGGTTCTGGACTTGTGGCGCCAGTTTCTCCTTACAAGCCGGGCCAGACGGTTTTTCCTTTGCCTCCAGCCGGTATGACCTACCCGGGTAGCCTGGCTGGGGCCTACGCTGGCTATCCTCAGCACTTCCTGCCCCACGGAGGAAGCTTGGTGAACGCGCAGCTGGCCAGCTCGCTGGGCTGCAGTAAAGCCGGTTCCAGCCCTCTGGCTGGGGCCTCCCCGCCATCCATCATGTCAGCCAGCCTGTGCAGAGACCCTTACTGCCTCAGTTACCATTGTGCTAGCCACTTAGCGGGCGCAGCCAGTGCGTCCTGCACGCACGACTCTGCAGCCGCGGCGGCCGCGAATGCCATCAAATCCGGTTACCCGTTAATGTACCCGACGCACCCCATCCACGGGGTCCACGCCACGGCGCCCTCGTTCAGCGGACACCCTCTTTACCCCTACGGTTTCATGCTGCCCAACGACCCTCTCCCGCACGTTTGTAACTGGGTCTCGGCCAACGGACCGTGCGACAAGCGTTTCTCCACGTCGGAGGAGCTGCTGAACCACCTGAGGACACACACCGCTTTCACCGGGGCGGAGAAGCTGATCTCTGGTTACCCGGGCTCCTCATCGCTGGCCAGCGCCGCAGCAGCGGCCATGGCCTGTCACATGCACATGCCACCGTCAGGAACCCCTGGGAGCCCCGGAACTCTGGCTCTGCGGAGCCCGCATCACGCGTTAGGACTCAGCAGCCGCTACCACCCGTACTCCAAAAGCCCCCTGCCCACCCCCGGCGCGCCCGTCCCCGTCCCTGCCGCCACCGGCCCCTATTACTCTCCTTATGCACTGTACGGACAGAGACTGACCACAGCATCGGCGCTCGGATACCAGTGAGGAAAAATGACTCTGCAAAGTTTATTGTCCTGACTAAACAAATAGAGAGACTTTTATATGAACAGTGCGACAGATATGGGCGGGATCCGGACTTGTATTTATTTATATGTCGGCTTAAAAGCAGGCAACAATATCTGCAAATGGAAAATATTTGAGCTGCGCAAAAAAAAAAGAAAAAGTGCATTATGTTGAAACTGAGCTCTACGAAAACACACACAACCACACACACATACGCACACACGTTGTTAGAGTACTAATTACAGTAGGGGTCTTCATTTTGATGTTAATTTGAAATTGCTATGATTGTATTTGTTCTTATTTAATGTCTCCAGGAGATGATGACGACGATGATGATAATAATAATAATAATTACATGCATGTTTGTTTCTTAAATTTCCGAATTTGTCCACATTTTAAATTGCCGTTATTTTTCAGGTGTCCACCTTGGAAAGAGAATTGGTATTTTTTTGTATGTATTCTGGAAAAAAATAAGAAACAATTCTGTTCCATATGCGTGCACGTGCCTTTCTTTATGGTCAACGTGAACATTTTAGAAAAGTTTAAATCCGTTTGTTGCATTAAAATAATTCCTTTAAATTTCATAAAGATCTTTACGTCATTTCCCCCAAAATCCATCATCATAACGAAATTTACTTTCTTTCTTGTTTAAGTTTATCTCTTTCTGTGCGCGTGTGCTTTGATGTGTGAGTGTGTGTGTGTGTGTGTGTATGTTAATAACTTTTGACTCCGTTTTTAAGATTCCTCCCAAACTCAATTTTCTTCATCTGAGCAAATAATTTGCCGATTATTGTTTGTTTAACGTTAAATATTTAGAATATATTTAAATATAAGATTGGTTTTAAAGTCGTTTCATACACTCGTTCTCACTAGAATGTGGACGGAATTATTGTGAATGTTTTTCTACAGTGACTTTAAGATTTAAAAAAAATAGCATCCAAAAAAAAACCCGGTCACAATTCGATTATTAACTTAGTTTACAGATTTTTATATTGTAAATATATTTGCGCTGACGCTATTTGACAATGTCACGCTGGAGTTTTCTTTCTCTTTCACTGACTTCTTTCTTTCTAGTCCTGAGTAATTTTAAAGTAACAACTTTATTTAATTGCATTCTACACTTTTTAACATTTGAAAAAATAAATACCGGGAGGAAAAACAAGTTTTTCTGAGCATTTCAATCAGGCCTTAGAACTCAAAACTCGACCGATTTCGCGTGAAAACATTCAGCGACATTAACTTTTGCTCTCAGCTGTTAACGCAGCTCCCTTCTCAAGCGGACTGTTTATTTGAGGAGTGTGTGTCTGCAACAGTCCGCCGGTTCTGTTCGGTTCTGTTTGCCCCCGGTCTCCTCTCAGCGCGTCCCGGGCTCATGTCACGACTGGGAGCGGCAGAGATTTCCCCGTCTGCCCGCATCACGGTGGCGGAGAGTCGGAGGGTCCCGGCGGAAGGCAATTTATCATCTGCCCCTCCCCCCGGGCCCTGTCAGTGGAGGAACAGGCAGGCACATGTGTGCATGAATTACCAGCAACCCTCCCACCTACGGAGCCCCCCTCTCCGCCTGCCTCCCCCTCCCTCCCCTACTGAGGCGGTTTGACACACAGGAGGGAGAACATGGGGTATTAAGAGTGTGAGGGAGTATTAAAGCGCATATTTACTCTGTCCATCAAGACACTTGCTCAATAGTAGCAATTCAACTACATTTTACAAAAAAAATGGAGCACAACAGGAGAGATTTGTGACCAACTACTGAGATGGATTGGCTAGAGTATTGATCTAAAAGTCATTTAAACAATGATCTTAAAAATATCAACAGGATGAATTTATTTTTGGAGCTTCAATTGTGGGAACTGGAGCGAAACGATCCAAATGTATCTTTCTTAATGGAAAAGTGGTGAGAACTCGGAGTGACGTGTATGGGCGCTTTGGCCTTACAAAATGGCCTTAAAATGTCACTGAGACACTCTTGCATCCTCATCCAGGACGAGACACCGTCTCAGACACCTGGCAGGAGGACGGGGGGGTGGCGCCCAGGACGTGAATCACGAACCCATGCCCGGATCCATCCCTGCTGAATCCCCAGTAAAGCTGTCATTAGTGGGTGTGTGGTGCAATATACAGGACAGGCCGTTCCTCTGTGGTGGCCAGCCTATAGTCTGGCCCCAGCTGTGTCAATAACAGGGACGCCGTTATAGCGTTCTTTGTTTTCCTTGACCGCTATTTCCCTTGTGGTGCCATGGGGAGGATGCAGGAGCCAATCCCAGCTGCCCACGGGCGAAGGCAGGCTACACACCTTCAAAGGATAATGTCCAACGACCAGCTTTTGCATATCTGTATTTCATTTGCAATTGTTTTCACCCCAGAGTTGAGGTAAAATCTATCGTTTTAGGCGGGACAAAACTGTCCGTCCCTCTGCTGATGAAGCCATGGGCAGGACTGAGGATGAAACTATAAATTGGGCCACATGAATCAGGAACCACCTTCAGCTTTTACCCCAACAACTAAGACACGATGCCTGGGCTCTGAAGGACCCCGTCAGGGCCCGAAAGGCCCTCGCGAGGGGGTTCGACGCCCAGATATTTCTCCCCGTTTCTGATTGTGACGAAGAATATTTTATGGAAATGTGCCTTTGCTGCATGCAGCCTTAATGGACTCTGCTGGAACAGCAGACGGGCAGGACGCGGTGGTTGTCTCTGGCTGGTAAATGTCAGGGACGGATTCTGCTCCGGACAGCTTTGTTACATTATATAGTTATTTTTGGGGTTTTTCTTTAATTTAGCCATGCTAAGCGCTGCGTCTTCTGGAGGTTCCAGCACAAAATCACCAGGTTACTTAAACTGTCTGGAGCAGCGTGAATACAATATGAGACGTCTCGCAGCATCTGTCTTCGTCGCAGTCATCCAGCAGAGTATCGGAGACACAGACAGCTTAATTTGCCCCCCACCCCCACTTTTTTTGACAGGTTAAAGTTTCAGTATTCCACCTAATTGCCATCTCCTCGCTTCCAAAAGAAAACCTAAATGCTCTGAGTGGCCTCACACATCAGTCTGAGTGTGTGATGGTATTTCCATGGGTGTGTAGGCGCGATTATCATAACTCACAGGGTGACTAATGACAGAAAGGCCTCTTCTGTCATACTGAGTGAGGGTATAATGAATTGTCATGAGTTCATAGGCCTTTGTGGAGAGTCCAGAGAATTCTGCATTGAAGAGATAACTGAGATCACATGTGGCTCATTGAGAGTTGTTTACATCACCAGATGAGTGTTTGCATGTGGGGCGGTTGCATGTCTACATCTAGATGCTAGGCTAAGCTAAGCGTCTGTCCATCCATTTGTTTTTAGGTTGTAGTTGTGGGTTTGGACTCTTAACCTGCTAATGTTGGGCCATTTCCAGTAGACTCACTGGTTACGTTAACCCAGAGGTAAACTGGTTGGATACTGGTCCACTGTGTAAATTCATACATCGCTGCATACATCTCCAGCAAACGTCACAATTGTCCACGCCATGATTCTGTCAACCAGTCAGCAGACTGCAAACCTTAAAGCTGCGCTCGGAGGGTTTGGTCAGATCAGAGGAATCAAATAAGAAGGCCAGAGAACCAACAGAATATTGATCAGTGATATTATGGATGATTTGCTGCCGAGCCATCAGCCGTCAGCAGGAGGCTCCCCTCAGAATGTGAGGGGAATCTTTAAAACCACATGTAGAGGTCATCCACTAGACTAGATAAGCCTTTTTGGTTAGAAGGAAGTGTAGGAAGTTAAAATTACTGGATCTTCAATGAGAAAAAAAGATCACAAAACAAAGTCGGCATTACTGGAATCACAACGAAGAGGGCGAAGAAGGTCCGTTACAAAACAAGCCTATTTGGGCCGTAGCGCTCACAGGGCTGAGCTAGCGAGGAGCCTGGTCATGTGAGAGACCTGGTCCTCCGACACGGAAACCGTACCGTTCCAGAGCACGTTCAGTCCTCGCGCACACGTGGTTGCGCTCGCCTCCCTTTTCCCACCTGTTTATGCAGAATCAGACAGGAACCAGTAAAGAACCCTATAGGAGCATTAACGCTCATAATGTTGGTGCTCCGCAGGACCATCATCCCGCTGAAGGACCCAGAACTTTCTGAGGGTGCGGCAGAGCCCCGCGGTGATATTCTCCAGAGTTTCCTGGTCAGAGCCAAGTGTGAAAAACAGCAATATATAACACTTAGGTGATTTATGAGAGCTATATTTATCATGTTGATATAAACTATTCAGCTATTACCAGCCTCCACATTACTCCAGCAATTCATTCACGTCAGCAGACCAAACAATTCCCCGCACCACCACCCCCAAAGCAGGACTATCTGCCCGTGCCCAGATGACTTTCTATAGAGACCTCTCTGAGAAAATAAAAAAGGGAGAGGGGGCATTTCTCAACTCATCCGCATGCAATAAGCGATGATGTGGTCGTGTATCACACATTGATCTGAGGTGTTTGTGGGAGCTGAGCGTATTAGGGGAGGAGTGAGATAGACTAATGGGCCTGACTGGGAGACAAATTGAGCAAGACACACGGCAACAGAGCCCCAGGAAATACGGGGGGCCCACGTCACTTTTATTGCTTTAACACATTTTAGTGTTAACTGAGAAATTGAACCTCAAATTTCCGCCCATATATTTGTCGCCTGTCGTGCGCCGGTGCAGCGAAAGCGAGCGCTGTCGCCGTTTCTGAAGTAGTTTTGCTTATTTAGATCAGCGTCCCGTCCGGACTGGGTAAAAGTTTAAAAGCAATAAAGGCTCCTTTGCATTTTGCCTGCAGATAATCGGATCGCAGGCGCGATTATTCACTGGTGGAAAGGACAAACGTAAGAGATTAGGAAATGGAAATATTGCACGTTTTGGGGTAATCGCATCTGCAAGAGTGTGAACAACACAAACAGGACAAAACTTTGCGATGGGTATAAATCATGTTCTGACTGGATAACCCAGCTGGTCAGAATGCGTCGATTGAAGTTTCAAAGTGATGTCATCGAGTTTCTGAGCTTTGAGGCCTTCTGAGGAAGCAGAAACAGGCCTGATAACAGGAATGTGTCCCGCGAAGGCTTAAAGTGCCACTCCAAACCATCCCCACCACCTAAAGGTGTGTGGCCATGCATGTTTAACGTTTAAATGATTGATTCTTCATAGTTTAGACAATGAGCAGATGTTTTATGTGACAAAAAGTATCTTTAGGGAAGCGGTGTTGCAGCACTGCTCCCCCTATAGGCAGGCCGTGTAAGTACGCCTTAATGCAAAAACCAGGAAAAACGCAAGTTTTGCTTATTTCCGACGTGACACCCCCGAGGAGTCAATCAAACAAATAAATAAATTAATAGAGTGAGTAAATCTATTGAAAATGTGAAGACAGATGAGCTGTCACTGGGATGATTCTCACCCACAAAGAAACTAAGAAAGACAAGTGAAGGGATCTTTTGAAACCGTAGGTAAATATGAGGATCCAGGCGTCGAACATCCAGGTAATAACTGATGTTAGGACTTGGCATTTGCTCTGACATGCATTTGAGACAGGAACATTAAAAGATATCCACAGTTTGACAGGTATCACAGCTCCCCCAGGCAAGAAGGATTCTCATTTTGATGAGTGTGTCAGTCACAGTGAAGCCTGTCGACACGCCAGATCTCAAGCATCGACGTTCCAGAATAACTCCTTCCTCAGAAAAAAAAAAAAGAAGAAAAAAATCCAAATGGAATATTTGAATAGCTGCGTGGAGGCAGACTGATTACGGTTAAGCTAAAATGTTTGGTTTGGAGGCGTTGAGGCTGTAGCCTTTGCGGGGGGAACACAAATTTCAGAAAGGCATTAATGCCACAAAACACTTTAAGCCGGCATTCTGTTCATCACAGGTTTCAAAACTGAAAAGTAGTTTCCCATTTATGGTGCACTGGAGGGCTTTTCTTCCTGCCTCGTTCTCCGAAACAACAACAACGCGGGAAAGGATTGATTTAAAACAGAACACGGGCCACCGTGTACATAAGCTCATAACGCAGCAGTTGCACAACCTCCCCGAATGGATCATTCATAATCAACGCCAGCGAATTAGTTGTGACTGAGCTTGACAGAACTGTGGAGAGACGACGGACGACGCGGGGTTTTAAATGGCGAGCTGGCAGCCACGCGTGAATAGTTGCTCTGTATGTATTCCTTCGCACCGTCATGTATATGACACTCACGCTGATTTACGGCCCTTTTCCTGCTCAATTATTTACAGGAATATGGCCGTGTGTGCTTTTAATGGTTGTTGTATGGACCTGCTTGCCTTTAAAACGCTCCACAGCCGAGCGGCTGCATGCCCGGATGGATGGGAGACCTCTCGGTGCTGATTCATAAGCTCTTCAGTCCTTTACTGCAAGCAGGGTGTCGTGAAACGCCGCCGCGCCCTGAAGTGGGCACACTTTTGGGAGCAGATATCAATCCCCCGGCTCCACAGGTATCAGTAATCCGACGTGGCGCGCATAAAAAATAAATGAGTTTTAGATCTTGATATGTGATTTCGCCCCAGTGCTCACATGGGAGCCCTATTATGAAATATGAATGTGGGTTTTTCTTAATATTTTATTTTGGCAAATGTTCCTGTTTGTCAGTCTGAATGCCGGTTCAAAGCAACGCTCGGTTGTTGGAGGCTGGTTTATTTGTCTGCAAACAAAGCCAGCTGGGACTATTCATGTCGTTCAAACTCCATTTTCGTGGGCTCCGTCAATCAGCGGCCATTGTTGGGAGAAATAATGTTCTCTGTTAATGTTTAATGTCGCTGCAGTTTGATAAGTACAGTGTTATTTGAGAAAAGCGTGTCGAAGCACAACCGGCCCTCAGCGTGTTTACCCGCTAGCGCCTGTTGATTCTCCCCTTTGATAAGAGCACCTTGGTTAAAGTCCCGGTTTAACGATCCGTTTCACAACGACTCACATTTTTGAGGTTTCCGTGAGAAATGATCTCACAATCCGGCACAAGACAGGACTTGGCATTAAACCGGTGACAAATATTGTTCCCATATGAGAGCGGAGGGTATGAAATCTGTGGCTTTGTGCACGTCCGTCCAGGGTTCTGTACAATGAAAATGTTGAGGAGCATGATTTTTATCAGCCAGACAGCCAGCTTTTCATAGTTCACAGCTCAACACAGCCAAGCTTAGTTGACAAGTTGAGTGTCTGCATGCTTTCAAAGCCAAAGAACAATAAACCCTTGTTCCCAGTGACAAGGAGAGAGAATCAATGTGACAGCTGTGAACAAATACGAGGATGACGGGGGAGTCGACATCAAAGCCGTAATTGCTAATTCGATCCATAAGTTTGATACAGCGTTTCATGGTTAAGTGTTCCGTTTTCTGCCCGCTTACTCCTTCAGTGTCCGTATTTCAGATGGAGACTGCGTCGTGTAGCGTCCCGACTTCACCGCTGGCATCATCTCAGTTATGAAGTCACGGGCAAACTGGCGAAGTTCTCTCGCGTTCCTTCACACAGGCAGCGCCGGTGAACTGCTCGGCATGGCGGTTAGCAATATTCTGCAGATCTTGACAGAAATCCTAAATGGAACGTTTCAATTGTGGCCCTTCCCACTAATATTTCCCACAGTTCCATTCAAGGGTCCTGCTGAGAGCTCCTCCATGAATAGGAGTGAAGGTAAGAACAAAAATGAAAGGTGAACCTGGGAAACACTGTAAGGTTCTGTTGAAATCTTCTCAAGCTAATATCAAGAGTCTCTTCTTTAGCATCTCCAACTCTTTAGGCTGTGGAAGATAAAAAGACTTCGGCTGGTCCAAAATGTGTGTTTTTATTGCTTCATATGACGTCAACGCTTGTTTGTTTGATCCAAATCTTTCTTACAAAAACACAAGCATAAATAAAGTTTGCAGAAAAAGTAACCATGTGGCGTTCTTAAAATGCTTCCCAGAGAACCGAGGAGGACGGAAGCCTCACACGTCGAGTGTTTTTGCTCCAGAACTCAATGCCGCTGCTTTCTGACAAACTCCAACGTGTCTTTAACCCTGCAGGAAACTCTAAACTGGTTCCGAGCCATCGCACAGCTCCACGTTATACTGTCATGGCACAAAGACAGAGCGAACGCTGCTGCTGGGACCTTGAGCCCAAACACAGTCGTCCCTGTGTTTTCTGTGCGCTAACACACAATTCATCCACCTCATCTGTTCAGCTAAATGTGCTTGTTGAAAAGTGTGTGACACCGGCCCTTCCTGCAGACTTAATTACATGGGGCACTGTGAGCTGAGCTGTTCTAGTGAGTCCTCATAATGAAACCTGGCTCTTAGCCACCGAAAAATCCATCACTTCAGTGTCACATGATTATTGGTGTTTCCTGTGGCTATATTTATGCACTCTGACTGTATCCCCTTTCACTGAAACTGTAACCGGGGGGCGATTTGTCTCTGTGAGGGAGTGCCGTTAACACGCAGCCATGCCGGGGGACGGCGTCGACGCCCGGACTTGCTAAGAGGGCACGTCCACTTCTCGCCAGATGTTGTCCAGAACAAGTCAAAGCACATTTGAACTAATGTCAGACTGGGATTTAAGGGATGTTGGAGCACTGGGGTCAACGTTCCCACGAGGTCCGACTCGACTTTTTAATGGATGCCATTAAAGGATAAAAGACAAAAGGACTTTTGATTTAGCTTGTGTCTGCGTATTTACCACAAAAATGCTGCAACATGCCGTAAAGTTGATTTTAGTTCTGTCAGCAACGCCGAATCTTTCAATTTCTTACGAGTTCTCCTGAGTTTTAATTCAGAACTGAAGTCAAAGTTGGACAAATTCCAGCCTGAGACCCGATTAAGGCCGATATGATCAACGCACCTCAGTGTTGATAATCATTCTCTTCATGTTCGGAGAATAATGCAGCTTTTTCCACGGAGCCACTTCTCAAACCAACACACTTTCACTGTCAAGATAAGCCACTCAACTGACACCCACATTCTCAGAGTCCCACTTTTCATTAATTTGTCATCAAAGTGGCAACTTTGTATTCGATTGCCTTTAAAGAGACAATAAAGCATCGATCATTCACCCTGAGGGTATATTTAGCCTTTTGGTGAGTGGTGTGACCCACAGTTTATCGCTATATGCAAACTGAGGTGGCACGTTACATCTCATTTGATGGAAAATCAATGCTGTGCTTTTCTCCTACTGTTTGACCCACAAGTCCTCCTGTCACATGTTGATCAATCAAAGGCCTTTCCTCCATCCATCCATCCATCCATCCATCCATCCATCCATCCATCCATCCATCCATCCATCCATCCATCCATCCAAGTTGGACCAAGTATCCCCGAAGACGTCCTCAAGTCACAAATGTTCCGGCTACCCCCCCCGACGGCTTGATCCGTACGAGAGTCTCTCCTCTTATGATATAATCCGCTTTACTTAATAAAAATCAGGACTGGAAACCTCCAGTTCTGGTTGTGATGGTAGCTGAAGACAAATGTAGACATTTTTCGCCTTATAAGCCCAAATCCAGGACTAGTTAAAACCAGTCCTCCATATAAACGCCCTAATCAGAAGATCCCAGCAGCTACATAAATCGCTCCCCTCAATAGTCTTCAATGGCCTGTGTGTGTTCATAAAAGGGCAACATGCACTTCAAAGCAGTAGTGAGTAGTGGTGACTGTGTACAGAGCTGGGGGGGTGGGTTGGGAGGGGTGGGGGGGGGTGAGGATGACTTTTCACATGCTCAATCAACCATGAAATGTCCATTTAATCATACCCAGAACTCCCCTGGATTATTTGTGCTGCAGCAGAGATTTACATCTCCAAACAGCCCCCATATTAATCATTACCTCATCAAAGGCATGTGTCCCGTCCTCTGACACGTGCACGCTTCAGTCTGTGGGTGCGTGTTTGTGTTGGTGTGTTGAGTAACCCCCAAAGCTCACTCACCCCTCATGTCCAGCAGAAATACTGAGCTTTCGTGGCACCGTTTCTCTATTTTCTCTCCCGTCTTTTTTTTTTTGTCCGCTGAGATTTCGGAGGAAGCCAAACGGGATCGCTCGCGTGTACTTTTGCTCCTTGAGAGGAAAAGAGGATGATTGATGTTATTTTTCAGGAAACATCATCAAAGAAAAACACATGAAGCGAAAGTGTGACACTGTTTCCTGCTGCTCCCTGTTATTTTTATTTAAAAAATAACAAAAAACTGAACCGTTTCGGTTAAAGTTCGGAGGAAACAAAGCGAGCGTTCACCAACTGTTGAGGTCAAACCTCACGCCCGTCGTACTGCCGCGGCCTTAATGTGATTCAGGACGTTTCGCCATCAGTGGTGAGAGAGTGAGGTGCGAGTTTATCACGCAGGATGAGAAGCATGTTACATTTGCCACTTTAAACAAGATAAATGGGTCACTCAGGCATTTACATCCTCATACATTTTTATGACTCTGCCGCGAAGTATATTTGATCTATTGGCAACAAGATAAATGATGGGCATAAAGCTCTGGCAGTTCTGACTTTAAACAATCTTTTATTTGATGCAAACCTTTTACTTTTTCATGACGCAACGTCTGTCACCGCCACCGCACGCGCCGAGAGTCGAGGCGTAAAGAGGAAATGGCAAGCGCGTTCTTCCTGACACCGCGCCTCACAGGTCTGCAGAGCGTGTTTTCATTCCAAACGCATCCACGCTTTGCTTCTCCCACGCTGGAGGCCGGAGTGGCCACAGGAATGGAACCACGTGAGGTTCTGAGTGATGGAGGAAGACATCCTGCGCTGTCCTTCATCGCCTCCCCCCTCTCCTTCTGCGGCGTGTTCTTTTGCACGTGGTCCATCCATTTTATCTCTGACAGATGTCCGCAGATGGGCGGCAGATTAAAAATGTTGCCGGAGTTGCCGGAGCGCCGACAGCAGATGCTTGCAGAGACCTCTGGGCTCTAGATTTTTTTTTTAAAGGCCCATTTAGTCCCAGTTGAGTGAGGGAGCAGCAGCTCAGACAGAAAGATCCATCACGTTCTCGAGTTCGTAGCATTTTCCCTCCCATTTCTTTGCAAAACATCACCAGTTCACACGGGTCCGAGGCGACTGGAGACTGATGCCGCAGCGTCGCTCAGCTGCTGCCAGTTTGATAGTGAAACACAGGCAAAAACATTTAAAATCTGACAGTTGCTTATTGGATGGATTCAGCTGCCGTACATTGATTAAAGAAACAACTTTAACATAAAGAGTCGTTGATGTGTTGCTTCGGTCCACAGAGATGGAAACATACTGCAAAGAATAAAGCTGATAATTACACTGAGCACACTTTTAAAGGCTTTCCATCCCATGTGTAAGTTGTGGTCACCAGTTCTACCATACACAGTACACCAGGCAGCAACTGATGGACATAATTACAGAGTAGAAGATCCTGGAGCCTGCTGTTGTATACAATATGGCATGTCTCCTGGTTTTTCCAGTTATTGCGCATTGATTTGCTAAAATCCATCATCAGTGCTTGAACATTCGCTCAAACGGGCCAGTGAGACTAGCTGGAGTTGACAGGAGCAGATGGGCCGACACTGAGGACCTTGTTCAATGGCTCCCTGGAAGGCCAGATGTTCCAGACAGCTTCATGCGCACCTTCAAATGCTGCGGATGTGATTCTGCTCCCTTGGTAGACTTATCTCTGCTGTGTCCTGCAGCTGGAGCTTCCCTCCTCTGTCAGGGGCCAACTTTAGGTTCCCAACTATGGGAGGAGTTCTAACACTGGATTGATTCAACAGTACAGGTTTGAACCAGATGTGCATTCCTAAGTGATGGATTGTAGAAAAGGGACTGGAATACTTGGCAATGACAACTTACTTTGGTCACGACCCACATTTCAAAGCTTCAGATGTTGGGTGTGGACACGGAAATCAATGAATGAATGCTGAAGTCATCTACTGTATTGTTACGCTTACAGTATAGAAGGTGCTACAGGAACAGAAAGTCCAACAGATGGCCTTTGTTTGGGTCTCCATGATGAGGCCTGTAATTTACACTCTAATAGGCGACGCCGTTGCCACAGGAGGCATTGCTACTCTGAGGGATTGGGGGAGAGAGAGGAAAAGAGCTCCATCATGTAAAAGGGAGCTCCTGTCTGCTGCAGTGGTCCAGGACAAAGCTGAAAGCTCCCAGACGCCCAGTATGATTAATGACTTATGGCCACGCTGTGTAGAAGCCTGGTAATTAGCTACAGGCTGATTAAAGACAAGTAAACTTCTGCTGATAACCCGATTCTGTTTCTCCCCAGCGCCCACACTGGCATGTGGAAGCTCTTACTGCCAGGGTTGCAAGAAACAGACCAACATTGAGTATGATGAATGGAGTCTCCAACAGGCGTATACAGGCTCTAATTTAAAACTATTTAGCGTGTGACATATTGGCATTGTGCTCTCTCTGTCTCCCTCCGTTAATGTTCGTGGTTTGCAGTGGTGTCCAAGTTTCGGAGGGCTGTTGTTTTTAGTCTGCGCTTGACATATTCATGAATAAAGTTTTGTACTGGCTCCCTCTCTTTCACTCCCCCGGTCATAGATTTTCCTCCAAACATTTGCATTCCCCTACATTAGAGAACGACAGGGGTGGCGACCCGCCACCAGAACTCATCAGCTACCAGATTTTGTGCTCCTGTCCATCTGGTCCCAAAGAGGAGAACAAGGGACACAATCTGGAGAGAAAAACACTGGATTCACCAATGTTTTGACAGAGTGGAGACAACAAGGACCCCAAAAATTGCAGATTCTTAGACAAGATAGGTTCACGCTTCCACAAGGCACCAAGTGGGACCTTTCTCCCAAAGTAAACAGAGGGAGCAGAAGAAAATGGGTAACAACTTTAAATACAGGTTATATCTGGTGTTTCTCAGTCCAGCAGATGCTGACCTTAGCATTAGTGACACTTGAACAATTCCACTTTGCTGTGAAAGTCCTATTTCCAGTAGGACTACAATGTTGTAAGAAGTGTAACAGGCGCGAGTTTAGCGGTGGATCTCTTTGCTAGAACTAATCGTGGAACCTAATTTGTCTGTGGCAAGTGAGAAATGGGCCTTCCTCTAAATGAAATACAAAACTGTGAGTGTGTGTGTGTGTGTGAGAGAGAGAGAGAGAGAGAGAGGGTCTCTGGTGGGGAAAGGACAGTGCCACAGGGCAGCCGCATTATTGCCGAGATGAAATGCCCGGCCACCCACTCTTCTCCTTTTACCGCCCCCCCCTCATAATTAGGTTGGTTAACATACTGCCGCGTATGCAGTCATATTGACTGGGAGCTTAATCATATTAGCATCGAGTTCCCGTCCCCACTCGCCCCAGGTGACACTTGTAAGTCCAGAGTTATGGCCCTAACCTATGGGAGGAAATTAGCTTCGGACTCAGGTTTGTTCTTGTTCGACAACCCGAGTGTGAAAATATTTAGCAGGCGAGGCGGGCGACAGCGCTTTGAGAAATGAAAGGGCAAGCACAGTGTTCTACGTCGAGTGCCAGTCTGAGGCATGAAAAATGCAGGAAGCGCGAGGAGAGGTGCGGCTCCTGTTAGTTTGGCTGGCAGTCCATTAGGCTTGATAGACATTTCACTTACCAAAGTCAAATATAACAGTCCAGCATTCATTAATATGAGGAAGGGTCCCGGGAATCCAACCCACCATCTGGTTAAGGCGACAGTATAATCTACAACTCATGATTAGGTCTAAGGAGTGGAATTTCACTTTAATCTTTTTTTCAGGGCTCGAAATTTCCATCTGCACTGTGCGGCACATCATTTTTCTTCAAGACAAATGTGCTGTTTTTCATGTTCCAAAATTAGATCAGAAGAAAGCGATTAATCATGTCATGGCCTGGGAAAGGAAACAAAGATCTGATTTTCCTCTCTCTCCCTCTCTCTCCGCAGCCAGGCACCACCCCTTTCTTCACCTCTTCCTTTTCTTCCATATCTCATCTCCTCCGTAACGCCTCCCCCTTCCCCTTTCCTCTGTCTCCTATCCCCCACCGCTCTGTTTTCATCCTTGTTCTGGACAGCACTCCTGAGCCATATCTTCCTCCCTGTCAACGTGCGAGTTATCTTCTCATTGTTGTGCCGTGACTTCAAACAAACAGAAAGAGGAATACGCGGACTTGACGAGGTACCTTCAATTAGCATAGCCTTCCGTCTTCTCCGCCACCCACTCTGTGATGGTGGAAAACAAGGTTCGTGTGTGACACCGCAACCGAATCTAAACTGGGAAGAGTGCAAGTCACCAGGACTGCAAATTAGTGAGGCCGCACAACTGTCAGGTACAGGCCGACGCTGACAGTTGTAGCCCATTACGGGAACATTGATGTTTTCGCAGTGTGACAAAAAGGATTCCTTTTTTCTCCCTCCTTACAGAGGACCTGTCTGTCAGCCAGCTCTCAAGTCATAACAAATCACTGGCACTCAGCTGAGGCTGAGCATTGGGAGCGTCAGGGGGAAGATAAATGACCTGCAGGCCTTTGAAGTGCTTTGGCAGTTCAGATGGCTCGGCGGCGCTGACAGAGAAATATACACAACAGCATAACCAATAATGAGAACATTAAACATTCCTGCCTCCTGACAGGCTGACAGGAAAGCCCAGCCTGGCATCAATCATCTTCCCAGGCATAACCTTGACAATTAGTCTCTTCTCTGCCTCCAGCTCTCACCCCTTTCTCTCCAGACTCCAATACCCAGGCTGCACTGGCTGCCAGGCTGAAGGCAGGGCGAGGGTGACAGCAGGGGAACGCGGGCGGCAATCAGTGGACCGTGGACGGTTCCGTGTCCCCATCGGTAGGTGACGGGGTTGGGGAACGCCAACATGTCGGGGCATCGTGTCAGATTTGTAGAGTCCTCCCAGGCCGGGACAGCGTGAATATTCTGCACTCATTTTCCCTCCCACCTTGACTGTTGTAGAACAATTATAATTTAGCAGATCATTTGGAGCTCTCCTCCACAGCTCCAGCAAATTCATCGTAGATTACGAAAATAATCTGCATGGCATTGCTGAGCCGCGAGACGCACGGATACCACCACTGAGAGCAGGAACAGGGCCGCGCCTTTGCTGAGGACAGCACACACTTGTGTTTCCTCCATTAGCCGCGTGCATTTAAATCAGCACAGACAAGCTGACCCCCACCGAAATGTTTATGCTCTCAAGTTTCCAGCGCTGGCACACCGCTCTGCCCGGACATTCTGTTGCCACACCGGTAGGGATGATTTATGGGGCTGAAGATATTTCCCCTTTGACTAGCACATTTGCAAAAAGCTATGTCAAGGATGCAAGCTAGCAGATACAGGCAACCTTTCCCGAAAGTATTTTTTAGCCGGCTTATTGGAAGAGCAATAAATATCTGGGTGACGGGGCCTTCTCATGGTTACAAAGCTTACCTGCAACTAAGCTGGATAATTAGCGGGCCTTGAAGATGATGTATGACTTTCATTACCCTTCGGGACGAGGCAAACTAAATGAGGACACAGTTAATTGCCGCGCGGAGCAGCCTGGCATGATGGGGGGGGAATGCAAACCCTGGCTACTTCTTTCAGTTTTCTGTCTTTTCTCTGCTGGGGGAAAAAAAATTGTGGCGTTGCCGTTGTGAGGCTACGATCTCCCCCCCACTCCTCACGACCTCACTGCCCGCAGGAGTTCACCGACTGTCCATAAATCAAGGGCTGCTTACAGCTGAAACTACCCTGAGTCATCAGCATGCAATAAGCAGACTGACAGATTCCGCCCTGGCTACATTCTACTCTGGGTACAAGTAACCTCGTTCCCAGCTCTGCTTTCTTTCCTCCCTCACCTTAACTGCGTCTCTCTGGCACACATCTTGAACTTTTTAGAAACCCCCCAAAAACCCATCCAGGGCACGCTGAGGATGAAAAGAAGAGCGGGTAAAACAGCCCTATCTACCAAGTATCTGAGGGGCGGGGAGGGAGAGGCTTTTGGGAAGGGTGGGGAGAGTGTTTCCAGAGTCAGCCCTCTCAGGAGTTCCAGTGGGTGAAGCCAATAACTAAAATGATGAGGTTAAGCCCATATTAAGCGTGTTGGCATCTTACAAGCTTCGCTCTCTCAGCGGTGAGCAAGTCTTTCATTCATAATGGAACAGTGAGGGGTTGGGGGGGCATGGATGTGTTTTTACACGGGCAGGGTGGCACTTCCTGTTAGTAATTTAAAGCCTACTTGTGGAACCGGCGATGCTCAGTGTTGTACCGCAGAGAGCTATTAGTTTAAAGTCACCCCAGAAGTTTAAGCCCAACTTAAAGACGGGCTGTTGCCGTGAGTTTTTATCCCACACGCCTCATACACTGATGATTCAAGTTGGCGGCCCAACATAATCCACTCTGAGAGGGGAGCCAGTGGGAGGCTGGAACAGGCTCCTTCGCCACAATGACCCCAACATTTGGTTTTCTGCTACCTGTGAAGGCGACACAGTTGCCCCAGTATGACCGTAGATCCTCAACGTTTACCCCACACGCTTTAATAGATGGGAACACCTTAATTATCTGACCTTGAATCCATCCCTTTATCAATCTTCTACTGCTCACAGCTCATTGCCCCAGTTGATAATAATTACAGTTCTAGCTTCTGCCGGAACCGGTCCGCGGTCGTTATTGTCCTTTTCATCAACAACAGCGAACACACCACCACATGATTCGGTCAAACATCTTTCATATCACTCCAGCCCGTTCTCGCTCTCGTGGAAGCGATTTCTCCTCTTTGTGACGAGCTCCTCTTGCCTCAGACAGACACGAAAAAGCTTTCCAGCTGTCTGGTGGAGTTTTTCTTTGTTTCCATCAATGGCGTTGATGTGGGACTTGAAAGCTCCAAGACCGTTTGTATTGGGATGAAACGGAATCCTGGGGAATCGTTTGGAGCCTGCTCACTGCTCAGCCATCGGGGGTGTCCTACATTTGATTTGATTTTGATATAGCTCAAGCGTAATGTTAATTCCTTCCATTTGGTGAGTTTTTTCATGTTCTTTTGGTCCAAATATCCCTTTTATTTGTCCTGATTCTCAATTTCTCTCCTCTTCAATGCCTGCAGACGTCAAATCCCCCAGTGGGGGACATCAGAACTTCCTGGTTCGGTTTTGTTATTCAAACTGACAATGGGTGAGCCCCACTGTTGATTGAATCCCTCCTCGTCATGGGTGGAACTGCTCGCCGAGCACAGCAGGTACTGAGAGAGGCACTTCTTGTTTATCTCAAGGTGAAAATTGTGTTCGCTCTCGCAATTCGCACAACACATCCACCATCCCGGCCTCTCTGGATGTACCTCTGAGGGGCACATATGAAGTGGAGGTGATTGATTCAGATGATTCTCAGCCGTCTTCTGTTATTCTACGAGCGCTTTTTTTCTCTCGAGGTCTTTTAGGGTCTTGCCTGACAGTTCGGATTCAACAGTTTGGCTCAGCGCTTGTCCTGGTTTCCATCTAAACCTTTGAGCTTTTTTATATAAGACAACAGCACAAAACAACACGGACCAACTCTATCAGAAGTTGTAAACTTCCAGGATGCCTCCAGTGAGGGTGCACAACGGGAGCCCGGATCTTTTTTTAGGGAAGCTGTGTTGATATGCAACAACAGTCAGAGGTCTCATAAATTAAGCAGAATTCTTAGAGTTCAACCCTCCCTTTTAAGGCCATTAGGACTCGTTAAACTGTATCTGGATTTTGGAGTCATGAGCTTATTCACACGATCATGGAAACAGCATACTGGGATATCTGTGAAAGCTAAAAGCAGGGAAAAACCCACATTTACTGCAATATTAGCCGTTAATCTGATGGTCTCCTTATTTTTCATCTGGAAACATCAGCAGAATAGAACATAACAACATAAGACAACATAAAGGAAGCAGTGTGGCCTGTCGCGCCTCTATAGGCCTCATGTTGGCACAGCTAATGCTAAGACTTTAGGCAACAGCCATCACTGCATATGTACAGAAACCCAATAACTGAAGTGAACCCTGGCTTGATCATGATCCATGATCCGACTCCTCCAGGTTATCGGACACTGAACGTCAGAAACGGACCCGTTGAATTTCTGAAACGGGCTCAAAACCATTCAGACCTTTTTGACTTCCTTCTGCCCAGTCCCATCAACAAGACCCTGACGAATGGGCCAAGGAAAGGTACGGATGCAGTTTCGCCACGGCAACATGGATGCTAAAAGACATTTTCAAAGTATTCCTTCCAAACTGGAGCTAATGTTGCCAACCTTTCTGTTCTCTGACAGACAGAGACGTCTGACTCGGCGATGTGTCCTGGAGGACCCAAACAGACCCACCGGATTCCCCCGAGTTCACCGTACATGTGTTCCTGATAAATATTTAATAACGTGTTGCTCTCAGCCTGCGATGATGTATAAACACTGTGATTTTGATGGTTTCCCTTCAGCTTTTCCATTTCTTGACTGATGTGGAGTTGAGAACACTTCATTTTATTGCTGCTGGCAACAGGGAAATAGCAGCAACAAATGAATTATAGCGAGGCACTATGGAGGGGGGAAGGGGGCACAAATGAAAGTATGTCTGTATATGGCCCGACTTTGTTTACATTTTTCATAAATTCTGGGTCTGCTCCTGATGTGAAACTGGTGGATTTTTGAATGAAACCTGACAAGTGCCGATAAATCACCCTAAATCATAAATCGATAACAAATGCACTCTAAATTATGAGTAATGGCCCGGCTCTCGTACGCTAACGCAACCGCAGCTCAGCAGCTCGTTCATTTCATGGCAGCGCAAAATAAACAGACACATTTCTTTCATGGCACTAATAAATTTCCCTGAAACTCAAAGAGCAGTCCATCTGCTTCCAATAATTTTTAATTTCCTTTTCTGTCCGGTCCCCGTTAGGTATTCCACAGAGATATTTGCTAAATTCTTTCATTTACCTCCTCCCATATGCATCCAATTATGCCCCCCTATGCACGGCCCAGTGCCTGCTCTCTCCTGAGGATGGTGCAAAACACCCCCACCTGTACCTTAAGCAAACTTTAGGTGGTTTTATTATCTGTGAGAGGCCGTGCGTCATTGGGGCTGCGCTCTGGTGGATTTGGCGCGGCTCTTTTGGTTTGATGTCTTCTGGCTCTGGTCGGGAACACCTGCAGCTCTCTGCTCCTCCCCAGGCTGATCCATTAGCTGGCTAATGACCCAGCAGATGTTCGCGGCCCGGCCGGGGAGACGGTTCCCCGTTCTCATGGCCGCCACGCCGAGAGTGTGTGCGCACGGACGGGAAGACAAGGACACGCTGGAGTTCAATTATCACTAAATCATATTCAGGCAAACAGTTCCAGAGGGCGCCATCAGTTTTAACTGCGTTTATAACGACCTCTCCTTCTCCCAGTTATGTGATCGCTCTTTAAATATTTGATCTGGTTTCTGTCGTCGCTGCCACAAGATCACAATGAGGATCTATGAGGCGATAATTTCGTCATTTAATGTTAAAATTTACATACAAAATATTGGGGGTCATAGCTCAGGGACCTTCCACAGGATGTATATTTCATTATGTTTCATTTTAAACGTGTACTTTAAATGTCAGACGCAGATTACGAAACACGAGGGAGAGGGTGTATTCCTGATGTAAATATTAGACACAATGTTGAAATACAGCAAATCTATATTTCCAAAATGGTTAAATATCGACAAGCTTTCAGGTTCTGAAAAGCTCCGTCTCACAATAATCCGAAGGTGCGCTTTGCATCGCTCAGTCGACAAGATTAGCTAAAAACCTGACATCTTCATGTTTTAGCTGTGGGTGGTCCCTGATATCGGCTCTCTGATGGGCTGCGAGGTCATAAATACAGCGAAACACGCATCGTTTCGCTGTTTAACCGTGCAAAGCGCAGAAACCATGACAGTGCTAGCTTAACGGTTGTCGTGCGTCTTTTCACAGAGTCCTTAGCGGACATTACACGTTCCAATAAAACCCGTCCAGAAGTGGATTCACCGAGAGGAAGTTTTCCAGGCAAAGTGATCGGCACTGGAGTTGATTGATAAGCCGATTTGGCGGCTGCTAAGCGCCCTTTCCTTTGATGGAACATGTGGTTTGATTTACGGGGCAGTTCAAGAGGACAAGCCTGACAAGAGGAGGTTGAGATTGAATGACATTTTGGGTGGGAGACCAATAATTTATGTATTCCCCTGCCAACTATTAATACCCAGCTGGCCTCAGCACAGCACCACTTATGTGGGCCTTAAAGGCCAAGGAGGGCGCGTTGTCACTGCTGATTTCGCCCGCAGGAACGCGGCTCCAAACAGCCGAGTGGAAACAGAAACGCTGAGTGATGTGACTACGTTTGTGTGTGCGTGCCGTCAACATGGCTTTCTCGCAGTGAGGGGAGGAATATGCAATTCGGTGTCCACTCAATCTTCCCCTCCACAATTACACGCACTTTTGAATGGAACGCCGCTCCGGTGGGCTTAATTAATTTGTCCGTGAGATTTACAAGAAAAGCTAATGTGTAAAGAGAAAAGAAGGCGGGCTGCGATGGCTGTCAGTGAAGTCGTAAAAGATCACAGTAAAAAACTCTCTGCTCTTTTGGGAATTTACTAGCGCAGCAAGGGATGAAGAGACGGTAAAGGGTACGCATGCCTGTTCCTGGACCTGACAATTTAGTGGTGCTGTGAAACTGAAGAAAGGCCGAGCTGGTTTGTTTTCCGGCTCCGGCATGTTGGTGCTGTTAAATCACCACCATCTGCGATTGCTCATTTCACAACTTGTAAATCTAACGTAAAAGTCTGGGGCCATGTTTGTGCAACATAGCATCTGTTGGACACGGAAGCTAAAGCTTAACCTCAAGCAGAAATAAGCAAAGAAGCATCAGCTAGCTAAATATAAATGATACAAAACCATTCAAAGCTATGTTCACTCACCACCTACTGGACAGAGGCGGATTTACAGTTTACCCTGTTTAATCTGTCAACCTGACCAGCAGCCATCAGAGTTTTTGTTTACTGCTTCAAAACATTCCGTCAACGGCGGAAAACATTCGGCTAACGCGACCTCTGTTCTAATGTATCTTGTGCTTGACGGAGCAGAGAATATCTAATCTGGTGCTAATCTGCAGTCTCGGGATTCCTCTTCCACAGCAGAATCATCAGCTCGCACCAGAGATGCTTTCGCGTCAGAGACACATCAAGGCACTGGATCAAAAAAACCAGACCATGCAGTCCTGCAGTGTTAGCTTACAGTGGGAACATGCTACGTCTGCTTATGTCCCTCACTGGGCTGGTTGTCAGGCAAAATCTGTAGCTCTGTGGAGGAAACACACAGATTATCCCTCAACGCCTCCATTTTTGTGGTGATGTCGTGGCGCCAACTAAAGCCCCTAACAGGAACACTTTGTGCCACAGGATGGTTCTCCTCGTTAATCGGCTGCACATGGAAATATTTGCACTTGCTAGCTAAAACAATATGAAAACCCTTCTGTATTCATTGGGTGCGACTGTTTATTGGGGTTTAATTACAGCTCTTGGTAACACCCGGCACTGTTATCTAGAGTATCAGTCAAAATAGCACTTGGTAAGCACCAGTTGACGTGGGACTTCAGAGACTCCGGAGACGCAGCCCCGTCTCTCAGGGTTCCGGTTTCAGCGCCGCATGATTGAGGTTGCCAACATGACAGGCTCACCTGCCCGGCGGCTGCAGCCAGCTGGCCCGGACGATGATTAACGGCTAGTGTAAACTTACTCAGCAGGGTCTCGGACACATTTGCGCATTCACTCACACGTAGGAGTGTTACATGACGCTAAAGGCTACCGCAGAGCAGGGGCCTAAATCAAGGCCGGACTGACGTCCATAAATGTTTGGCGGGGCTGCGTTACACAGTCATCAGTTTTTCAGTTGAAGCCGAGACAATGAAAACCTGAGGAAGGAGTCGAAACCGCTCAAAATAACGGATAAGGCTAGGTTAGGCTAGCGTGGATGCAAAATGGGGCTAACCCAGAAGTTCTTAACTAATTTGAGTCACCGATTCAACCTTTATTCCTCCAATTTGAACGAGGAATGCGTAAAGAACCCTGGATTGGGCTCGTGGTTATACCGGAGCCTTCCACCAGGGGGTGGCTCAATTTAGTGTAGGCCACTGTACGACAAGCAACACCAAACGAATCGCTTGATAACTGAGAAAGTTCGGGATGGAATGATTCGGGAAATTAAATGTTTACACTTAATCTGTTGGATTGGAACTGTAATGAGTTCTTCGGAAGAAAAACGGTCTCTCCTCCCAAAGCTGAGCGGGCCGGAAGGCCGGGGCGCTGTAAATTTTGCCGTGGAATTAAGTGATTGCCCCACATTATTCTGGCAGCTTCATTATAGGCAGACAAAATAGCGCGTAAGAATATATGGTTGTGGGGAGCTCTCAGTGCCACCGACATAAACCAGAGGAAGCAGATGAATCTACGCCCGCGGCGAGCGGCGAGCGTTATCTCCCAGATTTACGGGGGATATCGCACCACGGCCAACGTAGCGCACGCTGGATAAGAAACGCGGAACACGAAAACATCTTTTAATTTCAGATTACAAACCTTGAGAGTGGGAGGTCGTTTTCTTATTTTATCTTATTTTATCGTTTGTCGGTTATGTAGATTATCTATAAGTAAACTCGTGCGGAGGAGGATTAATATTCTGGGCGGGTCGGTGGAAGTAATGGGCTGCTTTTTATGCCCCCTGTGAAACACTGCAGGCCGCACCATCGCTCCAACTCCAATTAATTTCTACACCCCATTCATATCACTCTTGTACGTAAGTGCAACGCTTTTAATTGCATTTATCACCAAAACCCTCTCTTAAGTTCCCCCAGTATATTTATTATCCCGCTAACTGGGCCTAAATTATTAAACTTTAATGATGTGGCTCGGAAAATATGTTGTTCTTTATTTTCCCAACAGAGAATCAATGTTATACATTAGCAGTATAAATTAAGTAATACTTTACCGCGGCGTGTTGCCGCCTTCGATATTCCTTCTCTGTGAAATGTGTTCCCGCCGTCCTGAGGCACGCGGGTGCGCGTGATGGGGGGGGGGCTGATGTAGCTCATTCTAATGAAAGAGCTAGGTGCTGCTAATGGTTTAAATGATGCATTTGTGCGAGAGCGGCGAAGAAAATACATACGGGGAAAAGTCTGGAGAAAACAAGATAATTCACCCTCCCGCGGGGGTATGATGTCATCGCCGCCAATGCACGCCGAGGCTTCTGGGAGGCCCGGAATGCAGCGAGCGGCTGCATATTCCGGGGTGATATATGTGGGTCAGTAATAGGAATGGGCAATATACGAGAAAGTCCATCACACTTAAAGGTTAATTACAATAGCTACAGTAGTCCCAGCACTTTATGACTAAATTGGTATCTATTAATCAACTTTAGAGTAGCTTGTAACATTATAAGGTGTGGAAAGGCATAATGGAGTGACACAGTGTAATCGCTGTCTTTTTAGGATCCTTAAATAAGCTTTTTATTTCAGAATTACTGCGGGTAAAGTGCCAATTAACAAATGCAAGCGCGATTTCAAATACGGCGCAGTAAAAAGATCAGTTTTTGGCCCCCATTCGTGCTAGCTGGAACAATTAAAACAAATTGAATTAACTGGTTGTCTTTTGTCTGTTATTATCTTTTTAACAAATCTAAATGGATTCCTCGGCCCCATCCCCATTTCAAGGTGGGGTGTAGCCTCCAGATAATCGGAGATTAGCCGGCATTGTCTCATTGCCGGAGCGCCATCCATAACGGCTTCCCTTAGAGCGACTCAAATTGCATTAGCAAGTTAAATGCTAGGGCGGCTCAGGTAAAAACGCAGCGTTGCTGGTGGAGCGGCGAAGCCCCTGACTGATGGCGCCCGGGTGAGAAAATGCAGAAGAGAAGAGCACGTCTGCGAGAGGAAGCCCTGATATTCGCCAGACAGAAGAGGACTAAGCTTTTCCTGCTCCCAGGATAAATTCCCACTGATCGCTAATTGTGCGATTCCTCTTTTCTACATCAACTTCAGCCCGACAGGTTATTTCAGCTTGTTATCGGGAAAACATTCATCCACTTGGAATTATTACGGTGCCAGGGCCTCTGGTGAAACACAAACAGTAGTGAATCTTGGAGAGTTATGAGGGGGCCTCTGCTCATTAGATGGCCAATCGACTGGTGGAGCGCAGGGCCCAATCCCGGCCCTTTACAGAGTGTTAAGGAGACACAGAGTGACATTTACATCTCTTGCTTCTTCATGACTGGCTAGAGAGAAAATGGCTGCCATAGATCCTGGCTCTGAGGAGCGGCGCTGTAAGGTCAGGCAGTGCGACGCATCTTCACCTGAGTGATGCTTCATAGGCGAGAGAGCGCAGCCGCTGCTCGAGGAAAATGGGATGTGGGCAGAAAATAGAATACAGTGCTTCCTCGGAACCTAATGTGTCATTTTGATGAGTCCTCAACTTGCTTTCTTGGAACAATCGCGGCCCTCTAAAGGCACCGACGCTAACAAAGACCTAAAAGATGTAAACAAGACAAGTCGCCCAATCTCGCCGTGTCCGCCCTGACTTATAGAGACGTTCACCGGAGGAACGATGAAGAGCTGGGGTACCTGCAAGTAACCGCGCCGGCACTCCGCTCCTGAGGTGTTCCTTTCATTCAGTGGCAATTACAGTGCGCACCTGGCAACAGAGAAGACATCTCCACGCCTAACAATGTCGCAGAGGAACTCTCGTCCAAACTACCCTCCCAAATTGGCTCTGCAGCTCCCTCCCAATTAGGGCTGAAATATGGTAACGGCGTCAGCCATTACGGGGCCACGGAGACGGTGCCGGGAGAACTCCTGAAGGTTAGGATGGGGGGCTGATGTGTTGTGGAGGGTTGTGCTTACACAGCAGAAAGAACCACCAAGAGGACGGGACGGCGGGTGGCACGAGGTCGAGGACAGAGTGGTCGGACGGGACGCAGACGTGTCCAATCTGCCTCCTCGCCTCATTTTCAACTGGAATCTGATATTTTGACACGAGCCGCTCAGTGATTAGAGACATTTCTGCCAAGGCCAGGTAAATATTCTTTATCGCTGTTAGCATTTAAGCTAACACGCTCCCCTTTCCCGTGCATGCTCGGGGCTCGTGTGTGCCCCCGACACCCGGGTAACTAATGTCCTCCGTTCCAGTAAAGGATTCTGATTTGATATAAGCATTCAAAGCTGTCTGCTGTGAGATATGGCGTCTGTCACCCTCCGCTACGATTGATTCCCTCTTTACCTTAAATGCAGCGCTTGCAATGCAAGCCAAGGACACTGGCCCGCCTGGTCAGGTAATGACAATCATCTTTAAGGAATAATGGCCCCGACGCCGCGTTTGAAAAGTTACCGGGCGGCGCGCAATAATGAACTCCCGGTCGATGACACATTGATAGATTCCTATTCTTCAAATGGGACAGTGTGGCGGCGCTTTAATTGACAAGAAATGAATCCGGGAGGTCGGGCGGGAACGGCGGCGATGAGAAGCCGGGAGGGAGGAAGGAAGAGGGGGACTAAATTCTGTGTGATCAGCAAGGTTTCAAACAATCATTGGCCAAGCGAAGGCGCCGCCATATCTATAAGTCATCATGTTTTATAGACCATTAGGATCTCTGGAGAAGGGCCGCGTGGAGACCGTGGCTTTTTGTTGGAATTAAAATGTCAGAGAGGAAGAAATAGAACAAAACAAGGAATCTGCAATTAATTACCTGCCCATAAAAATTCAATAATCGGGAGGCGAGGCTGTTTTCTGCACAGCGGCGCTCCCGATCGAGGCCGGCGGGAATAGAACGCATTCATCTGCGCAGATTACATTTCTAATCTCAAAGGGAGGAGAGGGAAATGCCTTCGGAGAGAGCGGAACGCTGTCCTCGGGTCACCGTCCGGGTTTTAGTAGTTTTAGTAGAATACTGGGTTTCTGCCAGTGAATGGAACGTTCCTGCTGTTAATTTGACCTATTTTGTGTAATTATATTTCTATTCTATTAAATTAAAAGGGAAATTTGTTATGAACAGGGCAAAAGCTGCAGTGGTGTTTGTTCCAGACCCTGAATTTAAACACAGCACACAATATATTTCACCAACTTAAAGAAATGGCCAGAGGAATATTTACAGAGGTGGTCATATTTATAATTAATATTTCCTTTCTTTGCTGCTCTGTGATGTTACTGACAGGTGATCAAATGAAACAACCAAAATTACACATCTTTCTCGGGTTTTAAACACATCTGGAAACATTGGGGACTGAAGCAGGTGGAACAAGGACGAAAATCAAGCAGCTATTTTCTCGCCCTTTGATGTAGGAAGCAGGAACAGCGTCCCTCTCGTCTCCAGCGTCCCCGAGACTTTTGCCTTTGAGCGTAAAGTGATGAACAACGCGTGACACGGTCCCCACAACGTGTCACACCATGTTTTTGTGTTTTTCTTTTAAATCCAAAAACACGTGCTTCGACAGGGATTTGTTCTTTTGTTCTTGTCTGTTTTACTTCTTTTGAAATAAGGTTCCGGGTCCTGAGTGACACCACTGATAAAATGCACCATCCTGCACATCCAAATGATCTCAAATAGAAACATTTGGTACAAAGTGACCCCAATAATACACAAAGATTGTTAGATCACGTGTCCACAGCTGCATTCCTGCCACGTGGATGCCCGAGTTGAGTAGCAGCTCCTGTTAGCTAGTTAGCTTCACGTGATGTACTGGGGAGGGGGGGGCGGGGGGGCACTGGGTGACGTCTTCAGGCCTCAGAAAGGGTGGTCTGAAGGAGAGGAGGAGTGGTTTTAATTTAAGGAATGTCCCGGCGCCATATTTCACCCTCTGCTGTTGTCTCGCATTATCTTGGTAAACATCGCTGGTTCTAATATGATATATTCTCAAGCAGGCGGCGTTCCATCCTGCTCCCTGCGTGATTGATGAATGACGGAGGGATGAAACAGGGACGGAGATTTATGGCGCTCTGGCACATAGAATATGTATGATTATCAGCTGTGTGGTGAAAGCGGCTGGATGTGAGTGATGGGCACGCGGAGGGGAATCTACTAAATGACTCCATTCCCCCTGAGAAGTTGCAGGAGGAGGGTTTTATCTTCGTCTATCTGATTCAGGCCCCGGCGCAGACGTTTGTGGGCCGAAGATGAATGGAAAGGCTGTGACACGAATCTACAAAGCCCCCCAAAACAAAATTAAAGTTAGGCGAGCGGCATTACGCAACAGGGGCGCGTCGTTGCGCGTCTGACGCGCGTGTTTGATGTCTGGTGACACGGGCGGGAGAGGGGCTTCTCGCCGGCTTGGCTGAGAGCGTCGCAGCAGACAAAAGACTCCCCGAGTCTCCTCTCCTGCGCCGCCGTGAAGGCGCTACAGTGATCGGCGGACTGGAACGCTGTAGTTCATCTTCGGCTATACGATAATTCTGTCTAAGCTCTGATTTAGTTATAATACCCATCGGCACCGTTGAGTGCCTGCTACAGTCAGCGGCTAATTGATCGATAGGACGAGGCCATAAATCCAAAATCTCATGCACTTTATTGATCCTTCCGGAGCGCTCGGTGTGGCTCTGCTTACCGCAGCCCACACATTTGCTACAGTATCAGTTGTATTTTATCCTCTGGAAGCATTATGGTGTATAGGCCCGTATATGTTATGCACCCTGACGGCCTGACATGGAGGAATTTATTTCCTCTTCATCTTAATTTATGTTCACACAATGGTCATAAACACTAGCGCTAATGCACCACTGTGGTTCAGTCAAGAACTATTGATGTCTGAGGTTTCAGATATTCAAATATGGACTCTCTCGAACACAAAACTCCACTCAGGCTTCGAAAGTGTGTTAGATTCAACCGTCAATTGCCAGAGATCATATCTATGATATGCAGACGTGCCTCCACGGTGTTTAATGACATTAGCATGCTAGCTGCTGTGTTTTCACCCACTCTAGTACTGTTGCCGTCCACCTCCACTGGTGCTGGAGGTGCCTACAGTTGCCCAGAACAACTGTTGACCTCAACACAGACCAGATTAAACAAAAGACTCACAGTTCTTGTAGATCCAGGGGTCAAAATCCAACTGTACAGACGAATCAACACACAGACGGACACCCGCTCCTTGTATAGGGAGGGTTTACAATGAGGACGCACAGGTGGAAGACATCAGGCTCATCAGGAAGACGAGGAGGACAATAAGACAAGGGGAGGAGAGACAGACAGATGTTCTAATTTGATATTTAATTCTAAATAAATCAACAACAACAATCCTCCAGGCTGGAATTACCATCATTCTTCTCCGTCTGTTTGTATAACGAGCATTCCTGCAATTCACATTCTCGACAGTAGATGGCACCAAATCCAACATGACTTGGCCTTTAAGGAATATTCATCACATGCTGGACATCATTAAATTAGTTGTTCTACACACGTCCAAACACAGTCGGTGAGGTGCAAAAAGAGGATTTGTTAGCCAGGGCTGAGCGGCACTCGCCACCGCGACCGAGGGACGCTTCCTGTGCTTCACTTTCCACTCTTTCAGTGTTTCGCTGAATAAAAAATAAAACCCCTTCGAGACTCGTGTTCAATAAACACAACTCTCCCAGCCTCAACCCTGGTGATTGTAGCAAATGATCAAATCCTTTGCGTGTTTTTCAGGCAGTGACAGTTTGAGGCAAATCATTTTCCAAATGGAGTCTTGGAATTGAACAATGTCCTCCCTGGACCCTGAACCCCCCCCCCCCCCCCTCTGGCAGCCTCTCCCTTTGCTATGACTGATGTGTGACAGAGAAAGCTCCGGCGGAACCGCACGTCCACGCCAAGATACATTTAACAACCGCCGCTCTAATCAGTCTGCAGCCAGGGGATCATAAATTTGCGTCTGGAAGCTGTGGAACAAAAAAAAAAGTCACGGTGACTGGCGAGGGTTATATATATATACAACCAGCTGAGCTCCCTGGCCAGAACCGACCCGTACTGCAGCCAATAGAGGGAGGAACAGCCCACAACATTTATATCACAGCGAATGACAGGCAACAATAATCTAGGTGGCTGTTTAATCAGCTGAGTGCATGTAGGCAAATGTTCGCATCTTGTTACGTGTTTCATGTCAGACGGACGCCCGTGAGCTCGTGTCCAGCGTGGTTCTGAGACGTGGTAAAAGCTGACACCGCATGTGCTCGTGTGATACGATGCCGTCGGTTTTAATCTCAGCTGTGACCTTCAGTGCCCCCTGCTGGCTGGGAATGCAGTTTGTCAGGCGGGGCTGAGACCAGGAGGTGACGTATGCAAGACGGATCAGCGGTTCTGCTCTGGATCCTGTTTTAAACCAACTGGGATCCTTCTGACAGGGAGGTGGGTCAAATACATCTTTGGAATGTCTGTGCACAAAGGCACCTGCCGCCTCCCTCCGCTGCGTGTTTTAGCACCAATAAATCCGTGAAATGTTGGGTTCCTGCTAGCGTGGACGCTCGGAAATCTGCACTTGCTTTCAGTGTTGCCTTATAAAATCATGAGACTGAGTGATACAGCCAAGGCCAACATGTGTCTGCTGGCTTCAGGCCACCAGCGACTGCGAGGAAAAGATGAGCGCATGGAAGAAGAATGTTTTACCGTAGACACTAGCTACACTACAGTACACATCTGACAGCAGTTGTTGCACATCTGACTAAAGAATTCTAAAGAATTAATATGGGAAAAACCCAGAAAACAGACGGGCTTGCATGAGTTGTGATGGTTCCCATCGACGCTGTGCCTTTTATTTGTACTTCTAACTCGGGTGGAAAGCAAGCAGAGTTCTAATGCTGCTCACCTTTGCCATAAATCCCCTGCAGGAGAGCGAACATGCAGCCTGAGAGTGCAGCCTGGGCCCGTGGACCACAAGACGGCAACTTTTGCTTCAGCAGTCAGTGACGAGACTTCAGGTTTGGCAGCGCTCCGTCTTATTTACAGGACGTTTGTTGCGCTTGACATTTATCGTGGCTCCGGGGGGCCGTGAACTTCATGCAAACGCCATCGAAGCATTCAATGCCAAGGGCCCGGGGCCCCCCTGTCTCGGCGTCATCACAAGTCCATTCACGCTAAGATAAATCACTTCCATTGGACCCCGAGCATGAAGGAGCGAGGGGAGTGAAGGTTGGGGGGTGGGAGACAGTGGCACGAGGAGAGGAGAAGGGAGAAGGGCAGGCTGGGGGGGGGTTGGAGGAGATGAGTGTCAACTTCCTCGGAGCGCCAGCCCCATTTCTCCCTCATTAATTGTTGGGTGCGTTCACACAAATATCACTAACCATTATGAAAGCAGCATACGGTCCCCTAGATGCTCTTTAGGTCTCAGGAGGATGGAAATGCCGCCGTCATGTGACCATCGGGGCGCGCTCACCGCCATCGGACCCGGAGGAATCAGTGGCGTGGAGATAAAGCCGCCTTTTAGGGCTAAAACTAAACGCAAATGAGCATTTGTTCATCTGTCTTCATTGACAGACGTGGAAGAGCGGCTGATGAACGTGGGGGGAGGGTGTGTTCCTGTTATAGGTGGATCAGAACAAGACCTAATAGCGGTACACACATGAAAATGATGAATGCGCCCACGGAACCCACCGAATCCCCCCAGCAGTTCTCAGAGCCGTATATCCTCGCGCCATCAGCCTCAAATTATAAATCAAAGTTCTCACAAGTCCACATGATTCATTACAATTTATCGACAATAATTTACCAAAGTGGTTTTCAGATGCTTTTAACTTTGAGGCGGCCGTAATTTACAAGCCAAGAGGGGGGGAGAAATAATGAAAACAACACTGCTATGTTTGAATATATGCACTTTTTCTGTTTGCCTGGCAGGGCAGCAGTGAGGCGACGTAGAGAAGTAAAAAATGAGATATCTGGTGAAGGCTCATTCCTTCAAATGCTTGATGTTCTTCGAAAGGGAAAAACTGATGACAGTGAAGAATTCGCTCCAGGCTGCCTTCCGAGCGGCGCTGCCGAGCGACTCTGATGCAGATCTGATGCAGGAATGTAATAATGATTTGAGTAAAAACACACCCAGGGCAACGAGCTTACAGAACGCACAAAGAACAAACAGGATTAAAAAATTACTAATCTGCCTGATTCTCTGCTGACAGATGGTTTTCAGGATGCACAGATCTGCTGCTGGTCTCCATAGAGGTTCACTCAGGTACCCGGAGGTGCTGATGTTTGCACCGCATGTCTCAGACGGACAGAAGGACAGTCTCTGCTCCGGGTCCTGGACCTGACCAGGCCCAACAACAGCTCTGGTCAACCGGGGAGGTCGTTTCTCCGACATGAAGGTATATCGAGGGGCAATGAAGAGATGCTTTTTTTCCTCCCACGTCTCTGTGTTCTCACTTAATGCAATTCTTACACACACGCTGGGTGAATTAATTAATTTCAAAGCTGGCTGAGAATCAAAGGTAAATAATTTAATTACATTTCCAGAGTCTTTGTTAAGAAGCCAACTGTCAGGCAGTGGTAAGTAGGGCTGTGGCCCTGTGTGTGTGTGTGTGTGGTCTCTTTGTGTGGTTTGGGTGTGTAATTAATTTTTGCATTAGCCAAAGCATTGGCAGTTAGCATAGCTAGCTTCGTAGCAGCCTTAAAGCTGACTGAAACGCGTCCATGTCAGCCGTGTGTCTTCTGGCTCATCTCAAATGGACGCTGCCACCACTTCACTGCTGGAAACCACACCGGGAAGCAGCCAGAGCCTACGGGGACTAGTTTGTGGGGAATGAGCACCTCAGTTATTGACATCCGTGACACATCCAGTTCCAGCGAGTAGAGCAGCTGCTGTTGGAATTGATTTGAAGCTGTCAGCGGTTTAAAATGAACTGGACAGGTGATGCAACTCGACGTAAATTCCAAGGCAGCAGAAGGTGGAGGTCGTACCGGAGTGGAAGGTCACACACGGGAATTTCATCCGGATAAATGTAGTTCCCAGCCTGTCGTTTTATGATCCCATCCATGCTACCCAACGCATGAACCTCAGCCCCTCCAGGACACCCAGAGGTGGCGATCCCGACCAACATTGCCGTTGTGTTTCACTCCACAACGTTACTGAAAAAATAAGTAGCGCAACTTCTACGGCCTCTTTGTCAAAAAGCTGCCACGAGCATGAACAATTTACGCAGCGGCAATTCCAGAAAAGCCTGTAAAATCCTGGCGGGACTGAT
Organism: Takifugu flavidus; assembly: GCF_003711565.1. NCBI lineage: Eukaryota > Metazoa > Chordata > Actinopteri > Tetraodontiformes > Tetraodontidae > Takifugu > Takifugu flavidus. The sequence goes on from NC_079530.1 coordinate 15,584,455, forward strand.
TAATTTAGTTTTTATCCTCTGTAAATTTCTTTGAATGGTTCTGCTGTTGCCATGGAAGCCCTCCGAGGTCCCCGAAACCTGTTGATTTTCCAGGAATGCTAATGCTGTATATCCCGAAAAAGCCCTGCAGCTGACAACAAGGAGACTACAAATCAAATCACCAACCAGCTCCACTCCACAGACACCCGACAGGGTTCATATTTAGGAACAAAAACGGAGCCCCTAAAGTCTGCCCTTGGTGATTACGAAACATGTAAAGATCTTCCTACATTCATGCGGATCACAGCGAACACACGTGAGGGGCCGGCCTTCAAACGATGACTAAAATGACTAAAGGAACGCCGGCATTCCAACGCTGCGTCCGAGCGCGGGGCCAAACGACAGACGCCGCGGCCTGTTTGGAAGACGAATCGAGCTGCTAGTGAGGTTTTGTCACAGCACAAAGGAGCTGTTTATAGCAGAGAGGCCTCAGAAAAACCATTTTCCGACCAAACGAGGTAAATTAAGCATAATTGGAAGCCCATTACCAAATTGAAAAGCGGGTGCCTTTTGTTTTAACCACGTTAGAATCGAACCGAGGGCGCCTCCCCTGCTCCGTAAACCTGCATCAAACTGCAGGGCTCAATAATTATAATGTTCAGGATCCTTCTGAGGGGCAAAGAAAATCAATGGACTAAGGACAAAGAACCTATACACATCACTTAATTCTCTTATCACTGTGATTTAGGGGAAGAGGAGGATGTTAAATAACTGTAAATCTCCAGCTATGACTTTGAGGGTGCTTTATGGCGGTTCTTACAGCGGCTCCCAGACAGAATGTCCATACCTTCCGCAGACCACAGGATTTATAGCTTTATTACCCTTTGTCTTAAAGAGCAGGGAGACATAGCAGGGAGGATGGAGATAACAACCAAGCAAGGATGGGGGGGTGGAGGGGGAGGGGTGGAGAAGAAGTGGAACACCATCATCGACAGAGACGTATCTCCGTGGCAGGTTTACGACTCAGGAGCGGGGACCGGGGGCGGATGACTAAAACGCAGAGGATGTCCTGCTCCGCTCCTCCAGACCCCCCCCACCACCACCCCCCCATCCTCAACGCCCACCTGTGCATCATGCCCCCCCACCCACACCCCACCACACACACACAAACTGCAGCGACAAAATTTAATTTGTGACTTATCTCCCGGGGATCAGGTTCGCCGGCGTTCGGCTGCCGTCACGCCCTCCTGGAGGTCACGGGGAGGACTGACGGGGGAGTGGGGGGGTTGCTGGAGGGAAAAGGAGGGTGGGGGGGTGCTAGTTTCACCACCGAGTCATGAGTTCCTCTCGACCGGACAGATGCTTCCTCATATTTTGCCTCTGAACTGACAAGTGGCGTATTGTTTCCCTTGATAAGGGAACAGTGTTCCCACTAATGGGAATTAGAGGGAGGCGTAATTCACTGAAATATAGGCCGAGCGAGTCGATGGCAGAGTCCTCCTGGACGCAACAGCCGGGTTTTTTCTAAGCGGTGAAAAGCTTCTTACTTGGCTCCAGGCTTCGCTTGTGTAGCGTGAAGTCTGGGAACTAGAGTTAGACTCCGTCCTGACCCTTAAACAAGTGTTGGGAACGACAGCGAGTCCTGATCTGTGACTCGGCTCATGACTGACCTTATTATCCATGTGTGAAGTGTGTTAGCATACAGGAGAGATCAGGGAATATTTGTTGATACTTGACAGCCCAGCCTGGAGACGACGCCACCACCAACAACAGCACACACAAGAACCCCCCCCTTCCCCAACGGGCCTCCGGTCCTGCAGAGAATCTGAACAGAACTATTTGCAGGACTCATTTGACTATTTCAGGGTTAGCCTCTAAAACGCTACAATAGGAAACTATGCGACCCTAACACCATGACCCTGACCCTTAAGGGCTCACAAAACCAGGAACGGGACCGTCATCTGCAGCTCTGGGAGCCCCAGTTTGACCCGATGAAGGCCGGTACCTCTTTAAAATGTTAGCACACAACACACGGTTTATCTCACATTCCATCTGCAGCAAATGCAAGTTGCCCTCACTGTACATTTAGCCTGGTTTAACTGGTCTCTTGCCTTTGTCCCAGTATACATATGCAGGATCGGGTTATTGTTAAAGTCACGGTACCTCCCTGAGGATCGTATTGGACCGACGACATCATAGCCCATAACTACAGTCAGCAGCGAGGCTTTAGGGGTGTCTTCCAGTCCAGTCATAGACGAGCAGTGGAGCCACCTGTGACTCACTAACTGGGGGCACGTTGATGTGCGCTCTAAAAGTGCAGTTTCAGTCAGAATAATGCAATAATTTGAATTTTAGCTGTCATGTAACCCTCCTGATGTGTTCCAACCACTATCCAGTTTAATAGCTCCACACGTCCATGTGGACACGGTCGTGTGAGGCAGGATTAAACCCGATAATGGCTAGCATGGCCCGCACACAAGAACCTGCTGCCTTCTGCCCCGTCTGCCCCCAACATCCACCTTCTCCTGCAAACAATGGTGACATCAAAGAGAGAAGCAGCATTCTCCCGCTTGATAAGTTATTACACTGCTCGGTGTCATCGGCAGACAGGAAGCCGACTAAACAATGAGCGTCTGATAGCTAGCACTTCAAAACCAGCGGCGGGTTTAAAATGACTTCCCCCTCTGAAACAATCAGCTGGAGAAACACTAGTGTATAAAAATACACCAAAAACATGGAAGGGGGGGTTAAAACACACCAAACTGACCGTTGCCGCATGTGTAGAACCTCGACTCATGAACCATCCAACACACTCAGCCAGCAGAGCGGCAGAGAGGGTGTCCTTCTCCTGACAGCTCCCCCTAGGGCTTCGGAATATATTAACCACTGTGGCCCACGCGGGGGTAGAGAATAATTACTCGCTGCTGCCATGTGACACCCCCGATAAATTAAACTCCTCTTTAAGTTTTAAAGGCAAATGCATATTGTGGCCATCACTTAGAGGCCGGCCTGTCCGTGATCGCGCATAATTTACTGCAGCACTGTGTTAGCGCGGCTCGCTAACTCGACCCAGCAGCTGACTACAGATCAGTGAGCAATGAGGAGGGGGGGAAAGGCAGCGTGGAGGGGGAAACTGCATCAAAGTCTTTGTGTCTTCATAATTAATAAATTCCAGCCCGTCGAGCTGTAATCTAATTATAAAATATTCCTTCATCTGCCATGAATCATTTTCGGACTTTGTTCCAGCGCAGATACACGAATCTGATTTGAATCGGTATTCTCCTCGTCATGGAGAAAACGACTGTTAATTCCCCCCCAACAGGGAAAAAGATTTAATAATTGACAAATTGAGCCCAGGTTGCTCACATTTTTTTTGCCAAAATCAGCTTGTCTAACAGCTGCGTGGCTAAAGGAGTAATTACAGTCTCCAGGACAGAGACAGAGCAAACACGCCCAGCAGACGGCTACGGATTAGGGCTAAAATGGAGATGTCATCCTGTCCTCGTGGCACATCTGGATGACAACTGGGAAACACGGCCGCCGATTCGCTCTTTCGATGAAAGTCGGATGGATTTATAGGGAAAAAAGATGTTAATGATCAGAGGACTGGAGGGTAGAGGGTCCTTGGAAATGAAGAAATGATCAACTGCAACCCTGGAATTACCTGGAATCCTGGAAAAATTGGTGACAGAAAACACGGGATGATGAGTTCAGCTCTTCTGGTCTCATTAGTCTCCTCTGAGACAGAGATCATGTCTGAGGGAACAGCAGACCTCCCCTCTGCCTACGGTCTTTTCAGCAGGCGCCGATGATCTCGACGAGCGGCCCACGGGTTGGGTCGTGACGAGGAGAACGGGCGAGGAGGGAGCAGACGCCGGGCCCGGATGTCAGGTGCGAGGTGCGTAACGCGATTAGCTGGGTCTCTAACGAAGGCCTTCAGTCAAAGGCAGCGAAAGCAAAGATCACAAGACGCATTAAGAGCCTCTCCGTCTCCTCCTGAAAGAACATCTGAGTTCTCAGCTGCCGCCGTTCATTTTCATAATGACAGCGAATGCGGCTGAAAGCGCCGGGATCCCCGAACGGCATTAAGCTTTCAACTCTGATTAAGTGAGTTGCAGCAGATGAAGAGAAATCATTTAGGGGAGGATGAGCGTGTCACCACGCTCAGCCGTTGGCTCTACAGGTTGAGCGCCTTGGAGAAACCGCCGGCTGACGAAACGCGGCGACAAAGCTCGAAAAACCCAGGTGCCGCGGCGCCGATCCGCGCGACTTGTTTACGTTTGCGCCCGGCTCGCCTGTCAAAGATCTTCGCTTCGTTCCCGTTTGAAGTCGGGCTCCTCGGCCCCGGCGATGGCGTGTCACGTGGCGGCGCATCATGGAGGGAAAATAAAGCTGGTTGAGCGTCTCTGTTGGTGGGGGATTCGGCCAGGACTTAATGACTGCTTGTTCAGAGGAAAACTGTCAGCTTTTGAGGTTACGAGTCAAATCAGGGCCGGCGTGAAGCTGCCGGAGCGACCGAGTTCTCCACCTGAATCTTCAAAATGTCTTCTAAAACTTTTTTTTTTGTTGTTTTTTAAACCGATGTTCTCTGTGTCCTGACCAAAACAATAAAAAAAACCCGTGACAGGTGCCAGTTTACGACATTCTCCTCTTTATCTCCGCCGCTCCTCCATCTCCCCTGACAGGGGGAGGGGGGGGAGGCAGCAGGGGACCTGAAGTGTGTTTAGGAGGAAGATGGCTGTCAGTCGCTGTCAATCGCGAGGCTTTTTGATGCCGTCGTCTCAGCGCGGGCCTGTCTGTCTGGCGGCGAGGCAGCTATCAAAGACCGACTGCGAGCACAGACAGGCGGCGGGCTGGAAGCGCAAGCTAATCCAGACAATCATTTACGCCTGGCACCTAAACTCTGAGAAATCTGGGTCTGTGAATTATGAAGGAGCCTGTTCGTTCTCACCTGAAGAACAAAACAAAACAAAAGGAACACCTGACAGTCCCGATAGCGCCCGTGATTCCAGAAAAGCGTTCTGTGCTATGAAACGCACCTTTCAGGCAGCACGAGCTGCCGATATTATGCTAAGGCTTTAAAATGGACAAGGCCCCAGGAGAGGCCTCACACTTGCTAATCATAAAGTGTAGCGAGTCTAAAACAACCAGATGGTTTGTTCCGACTACCTAAATGATGATGGTAGTTGTCAGGAACACTCTTTTAGCAGCGTGGCTAATAAGTCAAACACAAAGTGGCTGCTCACAGCGATGAACATGATGCTGTTTGTCATCGCTGCCTCTGGAATCATGCGAAACATTTAACACCTCTCATGCTGCGTCATGGCGTGACCCAGTGTGCAGGTCACTATAATCTATAACCCTCAGCCTAAGGCTGACACCCTACACATGCACTGACCAATGGAATTGATATTTAGGGAAGAAAAATGTCATTATAACATCAATTATAAAATGAAAGACTGAGGAATGCTACTTTTCTTGATAAGTTCCATGTTTAATTACAAATGAGTCTAAATAACGTCGAGCATGAGCTGGTTTCTGTGACAGCTTCTCCTTCCTTCTCCTTAGCCAACTGTCAAACAGCACTCAAACTAGATTAAACGCTAGAAATCAGCTTGCTTTTTTCACACCTGACACGAGTTTATTGCATGTTAATCATTCATCGTAACTGCAGCTATAAATGTAAGTAAATATTGGTAAAGGCCACTTCCACTCCAGCACGTTTGGTAGGTCGATGCTACCGAGAAATATCTTTAATTACTTCTAAAGAACTGCAGTTACGAGGTCAAACGCTGATGTGTTCCAGAATAAATCGCAGCTACATTGATGTCACAGAAGAAAACCTGGCAGCAGTTATCGAGAAATTAATGGAAAGAAAAAAAGAATACCTACTGCGAAAACATCTGGATTGTTCCCACTCTAAACAACGGTTTAAAGGTCCGCTTTGTTTGCTCTCTTTTGTTCAATTCCAGCAGCTCCGAGTAACAAATCATTCCACAGTCCACGCCTGGCTGCCTGGTCATGCATCCAGGAGAATGTTTCTGCTGGGACCGACATGTTTGGACTTTTGGAACGATCAGTATTATGACTGAGTTAGCATCACAGCTGTGCCCCACTCGGACCTCCACCGGCACTTCCTGCAGCGCCACCTGCTGCTGCTACTTTTCTTTTTGATGGTACCGATATTTTCAGTCCGTCCTTGGTCGACCGTCTGCTTTTCATCCAGTCGGGAACCGGATGACTGTGTCCAGATGACCAGATCGTAACTGGACACAGAAGCAGCCGTTGGCTCTTCATGACGGTTTTTTTTTGGTTCCATGTTTGGCAGGTATGTACACAGAGCAATGAAGTATGACAGGATCCGTACGAGTGTGTAGCTGCCTTTGGGAAGTCCTGTCAGTGCTTACCATTTGGCCTTGAACCTGCACTAAACTATTGAATTCATCATGCATAAAACATTAAAGACGTACATCCACAAGGCTGTGGGTGCCTGTTTATTGGCACTCACAGCTCTATAAACCATTTTCATCCCTCGCAGGATGAGACGCACATGCTCCGCAGTCCCATTGATGGCATTTAACACGGAATATAAACCATAAAACTCAATAATAAACATAAGCGGAGCAAATAAATCAGATTCATAATAACCTCGAGGTGGGATTTATGTAAGCAAAGATAGAGTCTTTGTGCAAATTGATGGTACGATCTCTGTGGAGGCACCAGCGAGGCACTAATATAGTCTTATAAACACACCGGCAACACTATAAAGTAGCATCATCGCTCCTTTTTGGATGGCCCAAGTGCTTAAGTAATGTATTGCTTTCATAAGTGTTCAACTTTGCAGCACTTTCTCTGCTGGAAATACGTTTCTGTGCTTCCAGTAGTGTGATTAAGAATAAAACACAAAGAGGATTACTGCGAAATAAATTCAGAAAGTGACACAAAGGAGGAAAGTGTTCGCTGCAGCAGCAGAGAGGCCTCCGACAACCCAAGCTCGCACGAAACCCCCCCTCCCCTCACACCCCGGCTAATGCATCACCTCTGGATTGGAGTAATAACGAACTGATGGATGTTTTCGGAGCGGGGAGCGGGGCCGCGCGGACCCCGAGACCGGAGCCAGAGTGGCTGGGAGCGGCGCTCACACAGGAGATTGCACCTCTGCGCCTGGAGGTCTGTTGCACTTCCATCCTCCTGCTCCCCAGAGCCCCCAATCCTGGATCCCACCACTCCTCCCGCTCCATTCATCCCGCATTTGTTCCCATGGCTCCTCCGGTTGCGTGCGTGTGTGTGTGTGTGTATGCACATGTATGCACGCCTGCTCACACGTGTTAGTCACAGGTGTCCGCCACGCCGCCGACTGCCATCCCGGGGCGATGCCTGGGCTCCTCCAGTCAACTCCGCTGCCTTCATTTGTCCTGATGAATGGCGGGCCGCCTTATCAGTCCCTCTGCCTGCAATCTCAAGTGGTTCCCTGGAGCCCCACAGGTTTGCTCGCCCTCTATCTCACTCTCTCTCCAGCCTGCTTCCTGTCCACACACACACCGTGTACCCCCCACCAAATGACACCGGACTAGCATACAGCAGCTACAAACACACACTCAAATCGCCGCGTTAACCAGCAAATCCATCATCTTTATTTCCTGGATTTTTCTTGGTGGCTGCACCGAGGCTCTCGGATAATATTTATTCGTGCTCCTTTTGGTCCTTTCTCCGGGAAACACAAAAGAAATCACGCCTCTCTTCCTCCCTGGCTCATGCCAAAATAATCAATGCTTCCCAGAGAGGGACTCGTGGTGCGACACGCGAGGAGAGGAGGCAGGCGGATGCAGACGTGGCTCCGGGGCTCCGGTTGGAGATAATAAGTGGGGAGCAGTCCTTGGGTCTGTTTTACAGCTATCAAGACTCATCATATTTGACATGCATTCTGGTGTTTACACACTCTCCTCCGTGAAATCCTCCGCAGCTATAGGAGGGAGTGGGGCGAAGGGAGCACGCACACATCCCGCACACATCCAGCCTTCGGAAGGCAGCAGCCGGCTGTTGCCTTGCCTTTTCCCTCCTCCTCCCCGCCTCTTTTCTCCGCGTCCCCTCTCTTATCCGCGGCACAATTGGCGGCGTTAACACCTGTCAGCTGACTGACTTCTTGTTCCCGGCGGCTTATGAAAAAATCATGGCTGCCGGGCTTCAGAGGCTGCTTCCCCATCAATATGAATTCACCACGGTCTTCATGCAACATTAGGCCAAGCCCTGTTTTCATACAGCCAGCCGCACGCTCGTTCCTCTGCCATACACAAGGGGAAATGAAAAGAGTAAATAGTCCTTTTAAAATGTTGTATTCAGCCATGGGTGGAACCGAGCCGCCTGTGAATGGGACCGGTATACTCGGCTTTTAAAAGCACATTTGCTTCCATCCCCATGTACAGTGTTACAGCGCTGTGGTCTCTGTTACTGTCTCCTATTTAAAAAAAGAGTAAATAACCACACTTTATTGTCACTCAAAGACCTCGGCGGTTAGATGCATTTATACATTGCAGAGCGTAAAGAAAGTGTTTTTGCGGCAAAGAAAAACACCGTTAAAGCAGTTTACAGCCTTCGAAACTCGCCCGTCTGCGCAGGTTCTTTTTAATATTATTATTTTGGGATTTCATAAACGGGGACAAAGTCATGGGTTGAATTCCCAAATTTGTTTGCATTAGAGAGGCGCCGCCATTCCCAAACAAGGGATTTGAGCACCTAAAAGAAGTGGAACAGATAGAAAGCCCCCCCCCTCCACCCTGCAGTGTGTGTGTGTGTGTGTGTGTGTGTGTGTGTGTGTGTGTGTCGGTGA
>NC_079530.1:15595760-15654207 GCF_003711565.1 Takifugu flavidus
AGAAACGTCTGTCAGCGGCTCTGACGTCGACCCCTCCATTGTGATTATCATCACTTAATATTCATGCGCGCTTATCTGCCTGAGACGCGCCGAGCTGACTGCCGCTATTACGGCGCCGTGAAGCAGTCTGACGGTGATGGAAGCACAAATGATGTAACCGCTGTGTGGTATTACAAGCGTGTCAATATGTGTACTCCATGATGGGGCCAGGGGTCAATTCAACAAGAGGAAAGCGATATTGGTTGCCAGATGCGAGCTTGGAGGCCCGGCCGTCTTTCTGTTGTCGTGGATTATCTAGACAACACTGACACCCCGCGGTCATATGTGGGTACTACAAGTTTGAATGGCATAAGAATGCAGAGCTCACAGCAGCGCTGTTCCTCTCTAAACTTCTCAAAAGAGGAACCATCAAAACAGGATCCTCTTGAATTATTTTGTGTCTTATTAGCAGTCGCGGGCGTGAGATTTGTTTTCTTGTTTCTCAGTGTGCTGCAGCCGGGAGGGCGGGGGAGCAGTGGTGCAGATGGCAGCACATCTTTTTGTTTAGCTTTTTTTTTTTTTTTTTTTTTTTTAAACTCTGGTTTCTTAAACAGACACAAAAAGCAGCCAAGGGACCAGGGCCTGTCTGCAGAACGTGCTGGGGAAGAGTAGGTACTTGGCATGAGTAGCAAAAACAATTAGCGTCACACAAGCTGAGGCCTGGAGCAGCAGCGGAGAGGGTTTGTGGAGAGACATCTCATTTTCGCTGAGAAGACCTCAGCAGAGATGCACACTCACACACACGCACGCACCGAGACGTCCCCTTCCTGTCCTCATCACAACTCAAACATTTCCACAGACAGCTCCCGTCAGGGCTCATTTCATTGACGCGTTCTCGTCGGCGACGTGTTCCGTGTTTGTATCTGTGCATCCTTAATTAGGGAGCAGACAGAGGAAGCTCTGCGTCCTTGGAGAGACCTCACATCCCCCTAAAAAAAAACAACCATTCCTTTTCAACCATTCCTGGCTACCGTCGAAGCTGTTCCTGTTTTTGAAGTAGCAGGATGAGGAGATCTAAGGTGGAGAAGACTCCAGCAGTCTCTAACGACAAAATACCGCTCATTAAACATCACAGAAGAGCTCAAAGGTAAAGGATGACGTTAAAAAGGGAGACTCATAAAGCCTGTGCAGCAGTTCAAAGGACAATTGTGTAAGAGTTTGAATCACTATCAAAAATTAAGAAACATATGAAAGACCTACATCATGTCTGCCAAAACAAACAGAAGCCACCTCAGGGAACAAGACGTTCCAGAAAAGGGAGACGGCTGGATTCATTCTCCTCACCTGCAGCGCGGCCTCAAAGATGTTTAACATGGAGCCTACATGAGAAATGCGACTATAAATCAGGAAAGAATCGCGTGAAATAATTGTGCTGCTCCGCTCACTGAGGGAAATGATCTGGTTTTGTAGCTGAGCCTCAGTAAGAGCAACAGAGCTGTTCTGGGGAGACAAGGGAAGAATAAAACAAGTGATTTTACACCAGGGAGAGATGTTGCCTGAGAATGCTGCAAATTTGGAAATCGTTCCAAGCTGAAATGGTTCGTCATTCAACTTTCCTGACATCAGTGTGTTCTTAAAACAGCTTTTATGAACATGTACCAGGAGACGTTCGAACCGGGGGAATGTAATGTTGATATAAGCTGAATCACACTGATACACAGCATCATGTCTGAACACGCGTTCGGGAAGATTGAGAGGACGGCAAACACAGATAAAAGTGTTCAAAGTGCTTGTTTGGATTGCAAAATAAAAGAAATAACCGTCTGGTGTCGGCGAGAGAGACAGAGACAAAATGTCATAAAGCTCTAAAAGTTCTGTTTTTTCCTGGAAACTTTACAGCCAGGAAAATTTCCTCTCGAAAAGTCAATTCTCTATTCGTGTTTGAAGCCTTCATGGAAACAAATCCACATTCATTGTCAATATCAACTGGTATAAACTTTGAAATCAAGGTTTTCAGTGGACTCAAAGGTCGATCAAAGCAAACACCGCCTGCACTGCATAAAAGCACGGTCATCCCGATTCAAGATTTCAGTCCAGAACACCATGGAGCCGGACAAGAGAGTGATCATTCTCCTCGGAGTTGTGTTTATAGCAGGTAAGTCTGCTGGACGGTGGATTCCTGCTCACGACAGACGCCTGTAAAACAACTGCTGCTCTGGTTTCTCGCCCTTCAGGTTTGGGACAAGCCGCCTTTTTTTCATACCCCCACGGCGGCGATAAGAACGATCCTGTGCTGCAGTATGTTCTTAACAACTCGCTGAGAGAGCACCCAGTCCTGACCAAGCTCAAACTGGTGAGAAACCTGCTTTAACTGGAACAACGATCCGATTCCAATCGGAGCCCAGTAGCTTCAGAAATTGCGCGATACATAATTCGACCACTGGAGGGCGCCGTCGCCCAAGAAACCTGCGCCCGACGCTCGAAGAGCCACAAAAAGCAGCATTAAATGTAAATTTGAACAATTCTTCAAATTTGTTCATTCTAGAGAACCCTCGAGGACCGTTGGAGCAGAATGATGGTTGCCAGTGAACAGGCCCAGTTCATGGCACTTCTCATTAAGCTGATAAACGCAACCAAAGCTATTGAGATCGGTATGTCCTGCTTTGCATTCCATAAAGCCACTCAAACTACTTTGCTATTATATTTCAATAAAGCGGGACCAGCAGAATGGTGCCCTGGGACACAGCTGACCTTCCATGTCTGTCTGCCCCCGCAGGGATGTACACTGGCTACAATGCCCTGAGCATGGCCCTGGCGATGCCCCCTAACGGTCGGGTGGTGGCCTGCGAGATAGAGGAGGAGTACATCAACATCTCCAAACCGTTTTTCAAAGAGGTGAGAGGACTTTCTTCACAAGCAGAAGGTTCGGGACGTCTACCCGAACCATAAATACTACCTTCAAAATAGAAACCATTAAGAAAAGTTGTTTTTTTTCTGCCCTCCACAGGCTGGAGTTGAGAATAAGATCGAGATCAGGCAGCAGTCGGCGGTGCAGACGCTGGGTAAGTGCGTTTATTTCTCGCGTTAAAGGGGGCTTTTTGGTCGAATTCGTCTCTGTGGCCCCTCAGATGACATGATAGAGGCGGGCGAGGCCGGAACCTATGACTTTGTGTTCATCGACGCCGATAAATCCAACTATGACTACTACTACGAGGCGTCCCTGCGGCTGGTGAGAAGAGGCGGCATCATCGCCATCGATAACGTGAGTGGACCCCGCAGAGGCAGATGTGCGCAGATGTTCAAAGGGAGTTTAAAGACCTTCTCTTTCTCCTTTCAAAAAGGTGCTTTGGGGTGGAAAAGTAGTCAAACCCGCACTGGGTGACGTCACTTCCTGGGTCCTGGACTCCCTCAATAAGAAGCTGCACGCGGACGAGCGGGTGGACCTGAGCATGCTCACCATGGGGGACGGGCTGACCCTCGCCGTCAGGCGCTGAAAACGAGCCCGCTTACATCCACGGGGGGGTCAGTTCGTATGTTCTGGAGGAAATTCTGTTCTGCGACCTTGAAAAATAAATTGAGCGGCGCAGTCAGATTCTTTACAAGTGTGGTGCAGATTTTTCTAAATAAAAGTCATGATTAACTGAGTTTTGAGACAAAATACATAAGCAGCTAAAATGCAAATCCTCAAACAAGTGACAACAGTTAACCCCCCCATATTACTGTATATTGCATTTCATTTTAAATGCAATATAAAGTACCAAAAAGGTGAAAACTGTGCTGAGTGCAGCTTTAGTGTTAAATAAAGCATCACTAGATTCACGTTAGACATTTGGTCAAGTTCAAAGACTTTATTGAAAATTCATACATACATGAGGACCTTCCACCTTTCACACTGGTTCTGTTCTGCCCTGAACAGAAGGAACTGTCAGAGTTTACGGGGACGCCTTCTGAGAGGGATGGGGAGGGTTCGACGTGGGTGAATTGGTTGTGCAAACAAAATAAAAATTTAGTTCTGTTTGGTCGGCCGAGTTCAGAGAAAATTCCAATAAGCAACCCAAAAACTGCCCAGTTCAAAGGAAGCTTCAACAGGTCGTCTCTGATCTCGACAGCCAACGCAAAACAGCAGCGCTAATCTGTGCGTCAACGTTAAATATTAGCCGGAAACGTAGTGTGAGTGGATGCAAATAAGTGCTGTAAGACAGAATGAAAGAAGAAAATCCTCAAAGGTGTCCATGATTACAATAAAGCCACACACGATGACAGCAGAGGGATTATACCGGAGTTTAATTATGGCATTTTACCGAACAATGACCATTTATAAATAATGTGCCCTCAACGTAATCTTGAGTAGACTCTACTACAAAGTAAAAAGCAATGTAGTTAAAATATACCATGACCTTGGTGAGAGGCTCAAAGTCAGCGGTGGTCTTTGAGCCCATCTCTTCAGTGACTATCCCCTCGCTGGTTGGAGTTGGTTCTACATTTAAGGCCAGATTCCTGATTTTCCCCAAGTCCCTTTCCATCACGGAGTTTAGGCTTCCAGTTCCAGGCCAAGGCCCAGCTTGTGGCCGCCGGCGTTGATGTTCTTGCCGTCGACGAGGCCGGACAGGGTGAGTTTCACACCTTGATGAGAGACAAGCGTGAGCGACTGAAAATGGCTGCTGCCAAAATGATGACCGACGGGAATCCTCACCTGGTCTAAGTGTCTGGGTGTAACCAACACCAACAAGGCTGTTGTTATTAACTTTAGCCTGGGGGGGGAGGGGGACAAACAAACATCCAGTCAGTTAAAACAGCTCTCAGCGTCCCTGAGCAGCTCTGCTGCTACTCACGCTGACGGAGGCGTCCTTGTCCAGCTGGTACTTGGCGGCGATGCCGAAGCGTGTGCTGTTGCTGCCGGCGGTCCAGGCCAGGTTGACGGCCGTCTCCAGCTTGTCACTCACCTTCTGGTAGATGGAGCCTCCGAATTCAGCACCATCGTTGCTTAAAAACGGAGAAGAAATCTAATGTCACAGGCATCAAAATAGAAACCACCCACATATGCTGGAGCTCATGTGGTCAGCTCAGATTTAGGATTAGCAGATACAGCATAGATAATAGCGCAGATCATAATTGTAACAGGCGCTCAACTTACACATTGGTGTGCAACTGAAAGTCTCCCGTTTTGTAGCCAATAGCGAAGTTACTCTGGGACATCTTGGATTTGGCGGTGTCGAAGGTCATCTGGTAACCGGCGAGCCAACCCTCGTAGCCAACGACAGCAGCTCCGTGAATGGTGGGACCGGCAAAGTCAAAGTCAACATCGCAGCCCAGGTTGACGTACTCGCGCTTGTAGGCGGTTTTGACCTTGCCGCTCTTTTTCCTGTTGAGGTGAAACAATCGGTTAGCCGACAACATTTCTGGGAGGGCGACGCTTCCACCTGGGATCCCACTTTCCTTGGTGAAGGCGCTTTTCTACCTGGTCGGACAGAAAACCCGGCTGGATTGCGGGCCTTGAGGACTGGGTCCGGAGACCCCTGGATTAGGCATTTCAAAGACTGCTTTGTTTCCTGCAGCATTAAGGGGTTTCAAATCTATTACAATGCATTAAGATTTTACCCGATTCAAATTCATACCAGCAACTTCATTAAAAAAAAAAAAAAAAATCTATCCATCTATCTGTATAAATGAATTAAAAAAGCACACTTTGATGCATTAGGAATGTCACTCCAGTGAATACAATTAAAACTACCGAGTAACTCATGGCAACCAATCATACCCATGGTTAAACACACTGGTTCCATATTGGGACTGGGGTCACTTCGCCCATAAATCACGTGTCACAAGCAAGTGCAGCGCAGATCAGGTTTCAAAAGGGGGCACAGACATTTGCAGCACTGAAGCAGTGCAACCAATCGATGTGTCAGTTTTCGGTAATTGCTCCTTTAATTATGATCTTACCCGGTGTTTGGTGAAAAGGTTGTGTCAAAAGTCAGCTTAAGTCCCTTGGCAATCTGGAAAAAAAAAACAACCCAGATGACATTATGAAAAAATAAACCGTTATTTTACCAAATGGCGGACTGGTTTACTAACCTGATCTTCAATGGTGATTTCAGTTCCCAGGGTGTTGTCAGTATTCCATTTCTCAGTGAAGGTCAGGCCATACTCTGGTCTTTTGTATTTAGTTTCCAGGCTGCCTGCAACTTTGCTGGTATCAGTGTTGGAGGAACCTGATGTTTTGAATTCCTGCAAAGGGTCAATTTTAGAAAAAAAAGCAACTCATTAATAGCTAAAATACAATAAGGTTAAGAGTCAAAGTTCAGGCTTTGTTGATTAAATCTTCAAAGTATGGCGAGGCCTTACCACTCCACTGGCTGACTTTGTCTTGACATCCAGCTTCACTGTGCCAAATCCTGAAAATAATGATTAAAGTCATGAAACTCATTTAGGCTCGAAGAGAATGGATGTCAGAGTACTACAACATTGAAATGTAAGCATCCATACCATAGCCTTTGTTGAAGATGTCCTTGGCAGACTTGCCCAGGTCAGCGTAGCAGGGAGGCACAGCCATCGTTACTGGAAGAAAACAGCAACGCATGAGCCGCACCGCGTTTTACATATATACTGCATAAGCTAGAGACAGCAAATGCATAGATCATAGATCATTTTCCATTTCACCAACTTATAAAGTGGCACATAAATGAGGCAGGAAGAGATGCATCAATGGAACTCAACCTGCAAACCACCAGCAAAGTAGGCATCCATAAAAGAATATTCAAGTGACCTTACATCACACCAAAATCCTAGAAATTACTAGAAATTGATTTAATTGGCATACATAAGAGCACTATGTATTTATCATTCTCCTCACGACGTAAAATAGACATTTTCTTTCATACTGTCAAAAGCCTTTAAGACAATTGAACACATGTGACATATTAGCCGGTAGCGAAGCATCTCAGCACACAAGGTTATGAGAGTGAGAGGGGGCCCACTTTACCGGACTGGAGCAGCAACATAAGGTCGGGGTTTTATTGAAACTACCACCTTGCGGGAAGTGGCAAACCCTGGCAGGCGAGCCTGGCCTCATGCCACCGCCTATTAGCGCAACGCGTTAACTAAGAACTTCCATTCCCATCCGGCCAGTTCACCTCGATGCTAGCAGGCCACCGTCATTTTAAGAAACCGGCAGCACATGTTTTCAACAGTGGCTCTTATTATTCTTGTGGAGAGCGGGTTCAGCCGCCTTCGCAAAGCCGTGAGACGTTTAACCAAAGCTCAGATGACAGTTGCTGCATGGTCAGTAGGTCTAGCTCGGCTAACTTTGCTAATCTGTGGAGCACCAGTGTTGGCAGAGGTTACAAGGAATTGCCGAACTTTTGGATAACATTTGCAATTTCGACTTAAATAAGCGTCTCTCTTACCAGTAGGATTTAACAAAAGCAGGTGACTACGGCGACTTTATTCGGATATTCCTCACACCGCACGGTCGAGGCAGGCGTCACCGGTTGGAGGGCGAGCTGAAGGAGACTGCACTGTAATGAATCCAGACCTATCACACCACGGCTCAGGACCTGGGAGGACCGACTGTGTGCCTGATTAAAAATGTTTTCATCCGAATTAAAAATTATTATTTTCCAATGTACTGCAGACAGTTGGCTATGAACAAAACAGTAGTGTTTTGGCTTTCGAAATTATTTAGCAGTAAAAAAACAGACTCTACACACACTAATATTGTACAGTAGGTGGTGCTAAAGAGACGTCTTCTAGGTCGCGCTATAGAAAAAGAAGAAATAAAGCAGCAGAAGCGGAAGAATCAGGAGGAGGAAGAAGAAGATGATGAGTAAGAGGAAGAGGAGGAAGTGAAGTGAAGTCAATTTTTCTTTTAAAATATCCTTTTTTAACAAAAAGAAAGAATAAAGTTGGAACCCAGAGAAGAAAATAAAGCTACCAATTGAGATTTAATCTCCAGCTGTCACTGACATTTCACTGACTGTAGTGATGCTGGTTCATGATCTAAAAGTTTTGGAAAGGTGCAGCCAACCAACATTTCATAATTTCAGGTTTTTAGTTTGGGTTTGTACTAATATTCTTTCTTTTTTCTTTTTCTTTTGGAATCCCCTACACACATAAAAGCTACTTTGAGCAAAACAAAACTGGATGATTCTGCTTTTTAGCTTCCTCATGTTATGGTTCCCATCCGACGTGTATGATTATTAAATTATTAATATACTACAAATGTGTCCATTACATAAGAATCCATGCGTGGAAAGTCACTGTTCTTACGTTAGTATGTTTATTTTATATGTGATACATATGATGACACATTTATATGATGACAAACATCTGCATTTCGCAGCCTAACCTGCAACTTGTCCACATGCAATGAAACCGTCTGCAGGACTTAGACAATAAGTTAAAAACACACAAAACAACATTTTATATTTTCAGTGAATGTTTTAGGGTTTGGTTAGAAGGTTTCAATTTTAAGTCTTAGCAAATCATTTCAAATGTCGTTGTGAGGTACAGGTGTTGCAGGTTTATGTGATTTCCTTTAGAAAGTGAGGAGTTATGCAGGAAACCACCAATTCAAGCTTTGAGGAACTGATGAGTAAAAGAAAAGGATGTTGCGTAATTTTAAAATGTTTCAAAAATTAAAATTCTTTTATTGCTATCTGTATTGCTTAGTAGTTTGTTAATGTTCATCAGCATCATTATTATTGTCACTAATGTGTTATTACCTCACCCTGTCGTTGCAAAAAACACCATTCTGGACTTGTTAACTCACTAATTTGACAAGTTTTAGACTGTCAAAGGCAACACAGTGAAAAAAGTTTGCTTCAAACCATTGTGACATTGCATCCTGAAATAACCAACGACAACCTCTACAGTTTGCGGCTATTAGCCAATTTGCTGTATATGTCAGTAGTCTCCTGTTAAAAGACACACACACAAGCACACACACGCACACAAAATCATTTTTGGCACTTAAGTATTCAAGAAAGTGAAAAGAAATCAGTAATAAGTGGAAGTGTTGGTGTTTACCTTGGGTCTCCTTTCTGGTCCTGGAATCTTCACAGAACTATAGGTGACTTCATTCTCAGAACACATTGGCTGAAGATGGAAGCAGGAAGAGTCGTGAGCCGTGTCACTGTTGCAATATTTCATTGATGTTACTTGATTTTCAGAATATTAAAACCAGACGTTTAAACCCGTTAGGTTATTATCAGAAGAAGATTGACCTGGATATTAACTGTATAATAACCCACAGCCCTGTCTCCTTTACACTGCCCTCTCTCTAACCGCCCGACATGAGGAGATGAGATTTTAGATCTTTTTTGCTATTTGAAGCAGAGGAATGATTGCAGATCTGCCCCATGCTCAGAATTATTTGGTGTATGTTGCATGAGGCTAAGACAGATTCTGTCCTCTCTCATTCTTTTCATGTTTTGTTGACTTGATGAGTGGAAGTGGTGGTGTTTACCTTGGGTCTCTGCTCTGGAATTCTCACGGAACTATAGGTGACTTCATTTTCAGAACACAATGGCTGAGAGAGAAAGCAGTAAAAAAAATCTTGATTTTTTTTCCTTATGTATAATTACAATAAAATTATGCATTTTTATAAATGCAGCAGATGCAGTTACCCGATGCGAAGATTCTGGTTTTGTCTTCATCTTACTGTAAATCACTTCATCTTCAGGACAAGCCATGTCCTGTTTTACATTTGAAAAATGAAATCTTTTATCTTATCACTTTAATTTTCAAAACAAGTCAACATTTCCACATGTTCCATCTGTAAACTCTGTCCTGGGTCTAACTGCTGCACACTAGTTTAATCTTACCAACATCTCAGCTGATGGTTCCTCCTGGATCTGCTCTACAAGTCAGATTAGAAAGTCTGGTGATTCTGAATGAACATTTATTTTATAAAATTTGTGATGACTTTGATTAATAAAGACTTACTTTGTCTTTTTATGCAGAACCAGATCAATGAGGACAAAATTACAAAGAAGATCAACAAGGATAATGAGATGATGACAATCATGAAGGAACCTGAAAGACTGCAGCAGAAATACACATAAAACATAGACATTAACAGGACAATCTAAAATTCTTTTATATCTGTTGGTTCTATTCAGCAGCAGCTGCAGGATCTGTTGTTGGACCTAAAGGTGACAGTTTCTAGTATAAATGTAGGCTGCACTCTAATGCAGAGCTGCTGACCTGTTGGGAGCATCTTCATCTGTGGTCGACGGTTTCTCTGCTTCATCTGTGGTCGACGGAGAGACAAGTTCAGGACTAGTAAAAGTCTCAGGCTGAGCAGCTACATTTAGAACAAAACAGTAAGACAGAGTAAAAGAGACAATATGTTGAATATCTGTTGGATTTAAGATGACATCATTCATCAAATTGTGGTAATAACTGACAGACAGAACTTACTGGTGGACGGTTTCTCTCTGACAATTATCTGCACCGGCATCTGTAGATCTCCTCTGCTGCACCAGTACCAACCACTGTCCTCCATCTTCAGTCCGCTCATAGTCACTGTGAAGACTCTGGGAAGTGTCTCATTAATGAATACTGTGGTTCCATCTATTGATCCCTGTGACTGTGTCACACAGGGGCCACCCACCCGGCACCATTTAGCTTGTCCAGAGTTCTGATAGTAACATTTGATGGTTGTTTGTCCTCCAATAAATCCAGTTACCTCCTGATGATCCACATAGAGACTGGAAACATCTTAGAGAGAAGCAAATTCACCAGTAAACAGTATCCAACCTAAAGCTGGTTGACTAAGATGATAATGACGTTCGGTTCTTACCTCTTGTGACTGACACTTGGAAATATGTTCCATCATCTCTTCCTCCATTAATCTCCACAATACACCAGAAATCTGTGTCTCCCTCTCTCACATCTTTTATGGTCACAGTAAAGACTTTTTTCTCTCTGTCATCAGAGATCAAAAACCTTCCTGAACTCTGCTGGTTTGTCTTAACTGCATATGAGCAGGACCTGTAAGAATATCCTTGACACAAGTATTTCACATGGCTGGTGTATTTTGGGTGGTACAGACATGGAATTGAGACGGAATCTCCAGCTTTCACTGACACTCTAGTGACTGTAGTGACGCTGTAAACTCCTGCAACGAGACCAAATGCATGAGTTGGACATCTTGTAGTAAAGATTCAAACAAGTGTAAATAGAAAGCCACCCAGTGACTGACCTGTGAGTCCAGTGAGGAGGAGAGAAATGCTGAGGTGAAGAGCCATGTCGCTGCAGCAACCAGAATAAGACCAACGGAAGGCACGGCCGTCTATTTAATGAGTTTCCACTTCCTGATTTTATGAAAATACATGTGTTAAAGAAATAGCAGCACCATTGTTTGGAGAATTGTTTTGTAAAAACCCATGAATATATTATCTGACTTGTACAACAATTTTGTGTTGTTTTATGTATCTTGCAGATGAAATGTTATTTGCAAAGGTTTAATTTAATGTAAAGATGCTTTACATCAAAATCAATTTTCAGGCCATTAGTTCATTATATGTGTGCATTATATTATTATCAGTCTCACCTCTGTGACAAAACTCCATCCTTTATTCAGGGTAAATATCAACCAAGGTACGAACCTCCAGGCTCAAATAAATCCATCTTCTGCCGCCCTGCTTCAACAGCAAGCTGCAACATGACAATATGTCCTCACCTGTGACGTGGCTGCGTCCAGTCAGATGAGGATCTGCAACCTGAGAAGGAAAGGCAAACCAAACTTACCAAGTGAGCCTGCTAAAATATTGAAAGTGATGTCATGTACCTCTCTTGTTGCTGCCAGACGACCCTCATGCCCGAAGAAATTGAGAGAAAAAGCAAAACTGCTTTTAAAACTTGGATTTCTGTGACGAAAACTGTCAGGTGGAACTAGAAGAATTTTGTTGGGCCAAACATGTGGGACCTTTCTCCTTCACAGCGATACCAATTGTTCTCTAGAAGGCGCCAGACACCTTCCAGAAGCAGAGGGCCACAGTTCTCCAGACAGGCGACGCCTTCAATAATGTGCTGATCGTAATGAAAACGTGGGAAGAACATTTTCAGGATCAAATATTCCTATATGGGAAAACATGGTCTGATCATCAAATAGGAGATTCTATGGCAAGTGTTTGTTATACTGTGAGACTGAGGTAGAAACAGAGCCAAGAGCCCTGATCTGGAACAAGAAGATGAATCAGGTTCATGTCTAATGTATATGTTAATATGAAATGAACGGCTGCAGGTAAATAAATCAATAAAAACATACATTTTGTGTATTGTGACACCTGATGGAAGGGGTGAAATGGTTTAGACTTCTCACACCCCATTTCACACCTTTACTTACACAGTCATCCGGAAGGGGAAAGTTTGCGAAGTTATTGTTTTCTGTTCGTCGTTTCCATGACGGTAGCTATATATATATATTTTTTAAAGCTTTCAGGTTTTCTTCCGCTTCCATGATGTTGACTCCACCACCCTGCATCCTCTGATTGAGAGCTGTGAATATATCAGCCATGTATGCTAAAATGAGAATGAACTCAGAATTATTGAAGCAATCTGCATGACAATGTTGGTGTTCTTGCAAAAACAGGGCTAATTCCACACGCATGGCAACAACACGATTCAGCACCTGTCCCTGAGATAACCACCGAACATTAGAACGGTGCAGAAGTACCTCAGATTCACAGCCCATTTCTTTACACAGCTCACTGAAGATGTGCCTCACAGCACTATTTCGCACATAGTTCACACATTCAACGACAATTTTGAACACGTCTGTCAGTTTTGGAGGCGAGGTTTTTGTTGCCAACGCATGCCTGTGCAGAATACAATGTGTGACAATGATGTGTGGTGCATCGACTTTTACTCACGCACCAAAACCAGACTTTCTTCCCAGCATGACTGGAGCTCTGTCCGTACAACCTGCAGAAACCATATCCCATAAAAGATTGTGATCTCTGAAGTTATCTACAAGCTTCTTCACATCGGCTGCCTTAGTTGTTGTTGTAAGAGGCTTACAAAATTAAAAAATCTTCTATTATCATGTCGTCTTTCACATAGCGCACAAAAAGCAAGCTGGCTTAGATTAGGAACGTCTGTGGTCTCACCGAGTTGAAGCCTGAATTTTGCCGGGTTGAAATCAGATCTGCGACTACTTGAGCCAAGATGTCTTTACTCGTGCCCTCTATTCTCTCGCTGATGGTGTCATTTGAAAGAGGAATTTGGGATAATTTACCTTCGGCCGCTGTTCCGAGTATCAGATTCGGCATCTTTAAGGCAGCTGGTTTCATGAGTGTTTCACCGGTGGTGTGTGGCTTGCCCTGCTTTGTGATCAGGTAAGCACCTTCGTACGATGCTGTGAGGATCGGATTGTCAATGGGTACAAATCCAAAAGAAGGCAGAGTGGCCTTTTCATCAAATCTGGCTCTCTTCACCTTGAATTCAGCAAGTGTTGTGTTCCTGTCTTCCCCATCTGCATGCAGCTTCAAAAAATGCTCCTTTAGTTTTGCCGGTGCAAGACTAGAGTTTGATCAAACCCAGGTTAAGAACCACTGGTTTAGAGCTTCAGAGGCCCATGAAGTTGTGACTCAGTCACAGAGGTTAACCAGCACCTGTGGAAACCATCTTCGTATTATCATCATTATTGTAACAGCTGTTACGTAGTTGGAGTGCACGGGTGACGAGTTCTGCACGTTGGAAGGGAAGGAGGACGTGAAGGAAGCAAGTGTGTGAGGAGCTGGAGGGGGATGATTGGGGAGAAGTGAGAATAAAGCATGTTCAGGCTGCTGAATAATCACCTGCCCCTTCCTCCATCCATCCATCCATCCATCCATCCATCCATCCATCCATCCATCCATCCATCCATCCGCTTATCTGGAGTCAGGCCATGGGGGCCGTAGCCTATGCAGAGGCCCCCATGTTCTGTTCCATGGGCTACCTCACACATCTTCAGTGGTAGGATCTCTCGCTCCTCCCAGGCCAGCTGGGATTGACCCTCCATCTTTTCTGGTTCATCCCTGAGTCTCGAGCTAGTGGGACGTAGCAGGAAAACCTCACCAGGGAGGGGCCCAGGAGGCATCCTAACCAGATGCCAGAGTCACCTCATCTGGGTCCTCTTGATCTGATGGGCAGTGGCTCTATAGCGACCCCTCCCTGATGACCGAGCTCTCACCCTGTGAAAGGATCTCACCCCGCCCCAGATTAGACACTCCAGCCTTATGGCTGAGGGCCATGGTCTCAGATTTAGAGGTGCTGATTCTCATTACTGCTGCTTCACACTTGGCCTTGAAACCGCTCCACTGAGAGCTGAAATCCACAGGCTGGTGACGCCAGCAGAACCACATCATCTGCAAAATACAGACACCCCATCCTGAGGCCACCAAAGTGGACCCCCTTAACACCCTCAGGACCACCAAAGCTGTCTGGCCTGTCACCCAGAAGGGCCCCGTCACCAAGAGAGCAACAATAAATGAAAAAGAGATTCATAAAAATGGAACTTTGCGGTCTAGCCTATTCCTGTATTCTCAAGTCCATCAATTTCATCAACGTCAGGATCCCAACTTTCAATTCATAACATTACTTTCTGGTTTAGATGATCTTGTAAAATCACTATTTAACTCTAAATCTCTTATCTCAAGAATTAGCAATCATATAACCTCTTTCAAACACATCATTATCAAAAATCAGAGCAGATTGGGTGGATGAACTAGGGAAACTTTGGAGGAGGATCTGTGGGAGAGGGCACTCCTTGCAGCGGTGGGCATCGAGTTCCGGATCCAAGCCAGACTTTCTGTCCTACAGGTAAACACTTTCACCTGGGGTTTCATTTACTTGGTGAAAGCATTTCCTGCCTGGTAGGATGCAAATCCCAGCTTGAATTCAACCCTCGAGGAATGGATTTGACCTCCTCTGATGGGCAAGTCCAATCCATGAAGGCTGGAATCCAGAAACCGCTTTCACCAAGGTAAATGGAACCCCAGGTGAAAGTATTTTCCTGTAGAACAGAAAGTCTGGCTTGAATCCGGCCCTCGAGGACTGGATTTGCCGACCCCTGCCTTAGAGTAAATGATAGCACCTCCTGTGCCAAACTAAGCATTATACAATTCAAGAGTCTTCATCACATCCACTATTCTAAAGCAAGATTGGCTAGAATATTTCAGATGCAAACTGCAGCACGTGTAGAAACACTCTTGCTGATTTAACACATATGTTTTGGCTTTGGCAACCTATTGGTCGAGCATTTTTAAAATTTTATCGGAAGCATTGAATATTGATCTTCAGCCCAGTCCAACTGTGGCCATATTTGGTATTGCAGACAAAAGACATGAGACATTAAGGAAAAGTTCTAAGACCATTATAGCTTTTATGATGCTGCTTGCACATAGAAGATTGTTATTGCATTGGAAATAAAAAATCCACCCAAAGTGTCTATGTGGTTCAGCAACCTTGCACAATTCATACAATTAGAGAAAATAGGATGTACTCTCAGGGACTGCAGGGACAAATTGTTTTCTGTCTGGGATCCAGTGTTGACATCCTTAGGAACCCTTCAAACTTTGCTCACTTAGGTATCATTTGGGAGTCATCGTACATATGTCTTTGTGATGGTTATTAAATCTATGTGAACGATGTCTTCTTTAGTGAACAGATTCAATCTGTTGTGCCATTGGGTATATGGTCTGCTATTAAAATTATATAAAAAATTATATGTTAAGTTCTGAAAAAACTCAAGTGGGACCCAAGAAGACAGACAAAAAGGCCACTTTGGTGATCTACAGGTTATTTAGAAAATATTTACACAGTGTGCTCTATAAATGGTGACCGCAGTGAAGGAAGTGTTGAGCCAAACCCAAGGAAGTGCTCATTGGAACAGTAGTGACCTAAAACAAAAGGAATGACACAGTCAAATGCAAAAAACCCCAATAGTCCATCAAAGAAACACTCAGTTTAATACCAGTACAGACGAAATGATCTGACACCGGGCAGCTGTGCTGGATGCTGAAAAGGCCAAATGACCAGATTAGCTGCAGGTGTGGAGGCAGCCAGCACAACAGATGGGTCACTTACTGCCCCCTAGTGGACAAACAGAGCACAAAAAACCCAAACCACAGACCAGACACAGGATCATAACCTGAATGAATCTTTTCTTTTCCCCCCTCTTTCTTCTCTTTGAGTTTTCCCTTTACTTATTATGTGGGGGGCTTGAATACAAAAATGTGCATAGTGACCTTTCGGTATATGTTCCATGTTGTTGATGCTCAATAAAAAAAAGAAAAGAAACTCTGCTTCTTCTTCTACTTCTCTTGGGCTTTTTTTAGACTTCCACATTTCTGAGAGCTTCTTCAAAGCTTGTGACTAAAGAAAAAAGATGATGTTGAATTTTATCTTCACCTCCAACATGTGTAACGTTATTTAATGTGGCAGAAACATGTCAACAATATATGAGTCCACTCCTGGAAAATCAGTGTTCTCCATGAAAAATGGGTTTATTTGAGTTGATATTTCTGTGGTAATAAACATATAAAATAACATGGAAATAGAAATATAACCAGGAACTCTGCAGAAGTTATATTATATAATCTCCTGAAATAAGCAAGAACCCAGCAGAGGTGACAAATTCTAGGATGTGTGATGATGAGAAATATTGATGTATAAGTTAGTGGGATCCTGTGAAAACAAAACACACATGAGGGCAGATTTAGGATGGAAGGTTAAATAACAGCCACAAAGTGGTGATATGATGATTCTCATAAATTATTATTCTCATAAGTTTTGATATTTACCGTTCGTCTGCATCCTCTTTTTTGGAAAACTCACAGAATGTTTGGTGCCCTCAGGTTTCAATGGCTGCATGAGGGAAGAGAAAGAGTCATGACAAATGACTTTATTAAATGACTTTAAATTATTATTATTATTATTGTTGTTGTTATTTTACCTTCACTGGAGGTTTTCGTTTTCCTCTCATATTGGTGTAAATCACTGTATTTTGAGCCTGTGTTAAAAGGACAAACCATGATCTGTTTTACATTTGAATAACACAAGCTTCTATTTTTACCACAACAATCACAAAACTGCATCTGTTTAATGAGGCTAAGGCAGATTCTTCCCTCTTCACTGTAGTTTTTTTGAAAGAAGTCAACATTTCCACATGTTCCATCTGTAAACTCTGTCCTGGGTCTAACTGCTGCACACTAGTTTAATCTTACCAACATCTCAGCTGATGGTTCCTCCTGGATCTGCTCTACAAGTCAGATTAGAAAGTCTGGTTATTCTGAATGAACATTTATTTTATAAAATTTGCTTTGACTGTGATTAACCAAGACTTACTTTGTCTTTTTATGCAGAACCAGATCAATGAGGACAAACATACCATGACGATGAACAAGGACAACGAGATGATGACAGTCATGACGACACCTGAAAGACTGCAGCAGAAATACACATAAAACATAGACATTAACAGGACAATCTAAAATTCTTTTATATCTGTTGGTTCTATTCAGCAGCAGCTGCAGGATCTGTTGTTGGACCTAAAGGTGACAGTTTCTAGTATAAATGTAGGCTGCACTCTAATGCAGAGCTGCTGACCTGTTGGGAGCATCTTCATCTGTGGTCGACGGTTTCTCTGCTTCATTTGTGGTCGACGGAGAGACAAGTTCAGGACTAGTAAAAGTCTCTGGCTGAGCAGCTACATTTAGGACAAAACAGTAAGACAGAGTAAAAGAGACAATATGTTGAATATCTGTTGGATTTAAGATGACATCATTCATCAAATTGTGGTAATAACTGACAGACAGAACTTACTGGTGGACGGTTTCTCTCTGACAATTATCTGCACCGGCATCTGTAGATCTCCTCTGCTGCACCAGTACCAACCACTGTCCTCCATCTTCAGTCCGCTCATAGTCACTGTGAAGACGCTGGGAGGTGTCTCATTAATGAATACTGTGGTTCCATCTATTGATCCCTGTGACTGTGTCACACAGGGGCCACCCACCCGGCACCATTTAGCTTGTCCAGAGTTCTGATAGTAACATTTGATGGTTGTTTGTCCTCCAATAAATCCAGTTACCTCCTGATGATCCACATAGAGACTGGAAACATCTTAGAGAGAAGCAAATTCACCAGTAAACAGTATCCAACCTAAAGCTGGTTGACTAAGATGATAATGACGTTTGTTCTTACCTCTTGTGACTGACACTTGGAAATATGTTCCATCATCTCTTCCTCCATTAATCTCCACAACACACCAGAAATCTGTGTCTCCCTCTCTCACATCTTTTATGGTCACAGTAAAGACTTTTTTCTCTCTGTCATCAGAGATCAAAAACCTTCCTGAACTCTGCTGGTTTGTCTTAACTGCATATGAGCAGGAGTTGTAAGAATATCCTTGACACAAGTATTTCACATGGCTGGTGTATTTTGGGTGGTACAGACATGGAATTGAGACGGAATCTCCAGCTTTCACTGACACTCTAGTGACTGTAGTGACGCTGTAAACTCCTGCAACGAGAC
The DNA here is from genome assembly GCF_003711565.1 of Takifugu flavidus. Taxonomy (NCBI): domain Eukaryota; kingdom Metazoa; phylum Chordata; class Actinopteri; order Tetraodontiformes; family Tetraodontidae; genus Takifugu; species Takifugu flavidus. Next base: position 15,614,259 of record NC_079530.1, read on the forward strand.
CAAATGCATGAGTTGGACATCTTGTAGTAAAGATTCAAACAAGTGTAAATAGAAAGCCACCCAGTGACTGACCTGTGAGTCCAGTGAGGAGGAGAGAAATGCTGAGGTGAAGAGCCATGTCGCTGCAGCAACCACAATAAGGCCAACGGAAGGCACGGCCGTCTATTTAATGAGTTTCCACTTCCTCATTTTATGAAAATACATATGTTAAAGAATAGCAGCACCATTGTTTGGAGAATTGTTTTGTAAAACCATGAATATATTATCTGACTTGTACAACAATTTTGTGTTGTTTTTTGTATCTTGCAGATGAAAAGTTATTTGCAAAGGTTTAATTTAATGTAAAGATGCTTTACATCAAAATCAATTTTCAGGCCATTAGTTCTTTAATGTACATTAAAATAGTAAATGCAAAATGAGGAACTAAGTTACCGGTAGTCATTTTAATATTTCTATTAATATCTGTCTCACAAACTCCATCCTTTATTCAGGGTAAATATCAACCAAGGTACGAACCTCCAGGCTGATGCAGATGCTCTGAATGTAACTGAGCATTATCTCATCCATATTAAGACCCCTCCACACCATCCATGGAGGCCCAGAAAAGCCAGAAGAACTGGTGCAAACAGCCCCGTCAAATAAATCCATCTTCTGCCGCCCTGCTTCAACAGCAAGCTGCAACATGACAATATGTCCTCACCTGTGACGTGGCTGCAGTCACAGATGAGGATCTGCAACCTGAGAAGGAAAAGGCAAACCAAACTTACCAAGTGAGCCTGCTAAAATATTGAAAGTGATGTCATGTACCTCTCTTGTTGCTGCCAGACGACCCTCATGCCCGAAGAAATTGAGAGAAAAAGCAAAACTGCTTTTAAAACTTGGATTTCTGTGATGAAAACTGTCAGGTGGAACTAGAAGAATTTTGTTGGGCCAAACATGTGGGACCTTTCTCCTTCACAGCGATACCAATTGTTCTCTAGAAGGCGCCAGACACCTTCCAGAAGCGGACGGCCACAGTTCTCCAGACAGGCGACGCCTTCAATAATATGCTGATCGTAATGAAAACGTGGGAAGAACATTTTCAGGATCAAATATTCCTATATGGGAAAACATGGTCTGATCATCAAATAGGAGATTCTATGGCAAGTGTTTGTTATACTGTGAGACTGAGGTAGAAACAGAGTCAAGAGCCCTGATCTGGAACAAGAAGATGAATCAGGTTCATGTCTAATGTATATGTTAATATGAAATGAACGGCTGCAGGTAAATAAATCAATAAAAAAATACATTTTGTTTATTGTGACACCTGATGGAAGGGGTGAAATGGTTTAGACTTCTCACACCCCGTTTCACACCTTTACTTATGTAACAGGTACATATAATATTGTATTATAATTACACAAAATTGTTCTTTTGTTTATTATTGTTGAACATACCTGGTGTTTGTTTTACTGTGCTGTCTTGGTCCTCCAGTCACTTCTTCTGTATTTTATTTCTTCTTCGTGTGTCCCCCTTGGTGCACCTGTATAAATTCGAGGGTCGCGACTTCCTCTTCCCTTTTGCAATTCTCTTGTTGGGAAGAGGTCAGTCATCTTTTGTAATCCTTTAAGTGTCTTTTTGTTATTATTTTGTCTTAATTTGTCACTCTTATAACACTACAGTTCTATTCAAGTTTATATTGAGCTCTGATGTTCCTCCGATGTAGTGTTTTATTGATGTGAACAAATGCGATGGTGCTAACTCCATGTTGTCTTCTCTGTAGTTTGGGCTGGATCAGCAAATAGCGGCACATGTTAATTTTGCTCTTTTATTTTGACCAGATTAAACGGAGAGTGCCTCCAAAAGTTCAACTGTGTCCCGTGGCTACTCTACGCACCACAACCACAAAAATAACACAACGCAGACATACACCGGTCACACTTACACAGTCATCCGGAAGGGAAAAGTTTGTGAAGTTATTGTTTTGTGTTCGTCGTTTCCATGACGGTAGCTATATATATATATTTTAAAGCTTTCAGGTTTTCTTCCGCTTCCATGATGATGACTCCACCACCCTGCATCCTCTGATTGAGATGATTGAGAGCTGCGAATATATCAGCCATGTATGCTAAAATGAGAATGAACTCAGAATTATTGAAGCAATCTGCATGACAATGTTGGTGTTCTTGCAAAAACAGGGCTAATTCCACACGCATGGCAACAACACGATTCAGCACCTGTCCCTGAGATAACCACCGAACATTAGAACGGTGCAGAAGTACCTCAGATTCACAGCCCATTTCTTTACACAGCTCACTGAAGATGCGGCGCCACTATTTCGCACATAGTTCACACATTCAACGACAATTTTGAACACTTCTGTCTGTCAGTTTTGGAGGCGAGGTTTTTGTGGCCAACGCATGCCTGTGCAGAATACAATGTGTGACAATGATGTGTGTTGCATCGACTTTTACTCACACACCAAAACCAGACTTTCTTCCCAGCATGACTGGAGCTCTGTCCGTACAACCTGCAGAAACCATATCCCATGAAAGATTGTCATCTCTGAAGTTATCTACAAGCTTCTTCACATCGGCTGCCTTAGTTGTTGTAAGAGGCTTACAAAATAAAAAATCTTCTTTTATCATGTCGTCTTTCACATAGCGCACAAAAACAGCAAGATGGCTTAGATTAGGAATGTCTGTGGTCTCATCGAGTTGAAGCCTGAATTTTGCCGGGTTTGAAATCAGATCTGCGACTACTTGAGCCAAGATGTCTTTACTCGTGCCCTCTATTCTCTCGCTGATGGTGTCATTTCAAAGAGGAATTTGGGATAATTACCTTTGGCCGTTGTTCCGAGTATCAGATTCGGCATCTTTAAGGCAGCTGGTTTCATGAGTGTTTCACCGGTGGTGTGTGGCTTGCCCTGCTTTGTGATCAGGTAAGCACCTTCGTACGATGCTGTGAGGATCGGTTTGTCAATGGGTACAAATCCAAAAGAAGGCAGAGTGGCCTTTTCATCGAATCTGGCTCTCTTCACCTTGAATTCAGCAAGTGTTGTGTTCCTGTCTTCCCCATCTGCATGCAGCTTCAAGAAATGCTCCTTTAGTTTTGCCGGTGCAAGACTAGAGTTCGATCAAACCCAGGTTAAGAAACACTGGTTTAGAGCTTCAGGAGGCCCATGAAGTTGTGACTCAGTCACAGAGGTTAAACCAGCACCTGTGGAAACCATCTTTGTATTATCATCATTATTGTAACAGCTGTTATGTAGTTGGAGTGCACGGGTGACGAGTTCTGCACGTTGGAAGGGAAGGAGGACGTGAAGGAAGCAGGTGTGTGAGGAGCTGGAGAGAGCAACCAAGAGAGCAACAATAAATGAAAAAGAGATTCATAAAAATGGAACTTTGCAGTCTAGCCTATTCCTGTATTCTCAAGTCCATCAATTTCATCAACGTCAGGATCCCAACTTTCAATTCATAACATTACTTTCTGGTTTAGATGATCTTGTAAAATCACTATTATCTCTAAATCACTTATCTCGAGAATTAGCAATCATATAACCTCTTTTAAACACATCATTATCAAAAATCAGAGCAGATTGGGTGGATGAACTAGGGGAAAATTTGGAGGAGGATATGTGGGAGAGGGCACTCCTTGCAGCGGTGGGCATCGAGTTCCAGATCTAAGCCAGACTTTCTGTCCTACAGGTAAACACTTTCACCTGGGGTTTCATTTCTTGGTGAAAGCATTTCCTGCCTGGTAGGATGCAAATCCCAGCTTGAATTCAACCCTCGAGGAATGGATTTGACCTCCTCTGATGGGCAAGTCCAATCCATGAAGGCTGGAATCAAGAAACCGCTTTCACCAAGGTAAATGGAACCCCAGGTGAAAGTATTTTCCTGTAGGACAGAAAGTCTGGCTTGAATCCGGCCCTCGAGGACTGGATTTGCCGACCCCTGCCTTAGAGTAAATGATAGCACCTCCTGTGCCAAACTAGGCATTATACAATTCAAGAGTCTTCATCACATCCACTATTCTGAAGCAAGATTGGCTAGAATATTTCAGATGCAAACTGCAACATGTGTAGAAACACTCTTGCTGATTTAACACATATGTTTTGGCTTTGGCAACCTATTGGTCAAGCATTTTAAAATTTTATTAGAAGCATTGAATATTGATCTTCAGCCCAGTCCAACTGTGGCCATATTTGGTATTGCAGACAAAAGACATGAGACATTAAGGAAAAGTTCTAAGACCATTATAGCTTTTATGATGCTGCTTGCACGTAGAAGATTGTTATTGCATTGGAAATCAAAAAATCCACCCAAAGTGTCTATGTGGTTCAGCAACCTTGCACAATTCATACAATTAGAGAAAAAGGATGTACTCTCAGGGACTGCAGGGACAAATTGTTTTCTGTCTGGGATCCAGTGTTGACATACTTAGGAACCCTTCAAACTTTGCTCACTTAGGTATCATTTGGGAGTCATCTTACATTTGTCTTTGTGATGGTTATTAAATCTATGTGAACGATGTCTTCTTTAGTGAACAGATTCATTCTGGTGTGCCATTGGGTATATGGTCTGCTATTAAAATTATATAAAAAATGATATGTTAAGTTCTGAAAAAACTCAAGTGGGACCCAAGAAGACAGACAAAAAGGCCACTTTGGTGATCTACAGGTTATTTAGAAAATATTTACACAGTGTGCTCTATAAATGGTGACCGCAGTGAAGGAAGTGTTGAGCCAAACCCAAGGAAGTGCTCATTGGAACAGTAGTGACCTAAAACAAAAGGAATGACACAGTAAAATGCAAAAAAACCCAATAGTCCATCAAAGAAACACTCAGTTTAATACCAGTACAGACGAAATGATCTGACGCCGGGCAGCTGTGCTGGTTGCTGAAAAGGCCAGATTAGCTGCAGGTGTGGAGGCAGCCAGCACAACAGATGGGTCACTTACTGCCCCCCAGTGGACAAACAGAGCACAAATAAAAACCAAACCACAGACCAGACACAGGATCATAACCTGAATTAATATTTTCTTTTCCCCCCTCTTTCTTCTCTTTGAGTTTTCCCTTTAATTATTATGTGGGGGGCTTAAATACAAAAATGTGCATAGTGACCTTTCGGTATATGTTCCATGTTGTTGATGCTCAATAAGAAAATAAAAGAAACTCTGCTTCTTTTTCTACTTCTCTTGGGCTTTTTTTAGACTTCCACATTTCGGAGAGCTTCTTCAAAGCTTGTGACTAAAGATAAAAGATGAGGTTGAATTTTATCTTCCACTTTATTTGAGTTGATATTTCTGTGGTAATAAACATATAAAATAACATGAAAATAGAAATATAACCAGGAACTCTGCAGAAGTTATAATTATAATTCTCCTGAAATAAGCAAGAACCCAGCAGAGGTGACAAATTCCAGGATGTGTGATGATGAGAAATATTGATGTATAAGTTAGTGGGATCCTGTGAAAACAAAACACACATGAGGGCAGATTTAGGATGGAAGGTTAAATAACAGTGTTATTATCTCACCCTGTCATTGCAAAAAACACCATTCTGGACTTGTTAACTCACTAATTTGACAAGTTTTAGACTGTCAAAGGCAACACAGTGAAAAAAGTTTGCTTCAAACCATTGTGACATTGCATCCTGAAATAACCAACGACAACCTCTACAGTTTGCGGCTATTAGCCAATTTGCTGTATATGTCAGTAGTCTCCTGTTAAAAGACACACACACAAGCACACACACGCACACAAAATCATTTTTGGCACTTAAGTATTCAAGAAAGTGAAAAAAATCAGTAATAAGTGGAAGTGTTGGTGTTTACCTTGGGTCTCCTTTCTGGTCCTGGAATCTTCACAGAACTATAGGTGACTTCATTCTCAGAACACATTGGCTGAAGATGGAAGCAGGAAGAGTCGTGAGCCGTGTCACTGTTGCAATATTTCATTGATGTTACTTGATTTTCAGAATATTAAAACCAGACGTTTAAACCCGTTAGGTTATTATCAGAAGAAGATTGACCTGGATATTAACTGTATAATAACCCACAGCCCTGTCTCCTTTACACTGCCCTCTCTCTAACCGCCCGACATGAGGAGATGAGATTTTAGATCTTTTTTGCTCTTTGAAGCAGAGGAATGATTGCAGATCTGCCCCATGCTCAGAATTATTTGGTGTATGTTGCATGAGGCTAAGACAAATTCTGTCCTCTCTCATTCTTTTCATGTTTTGTTGACTTGATGAGTGGAAGTGGTGGTGTTTACCTTGGGTCTCTGCTCTGGAATTCTCACAGAACTATAGGTGACTTCATTTTCAGAACACAATGGCTGAGAGAGAAAGCAGTAAAAAGAATCTTGATTTTTTTCCTTATGTATAATTACAATAAAATTATGCATTTTTATAAATGCAGCAGATGCAGTTACCCGATGCAAAGATTCTGGTTTTGTCTTCATCTTACTGTAAATCACTTCATCTTCAGGACAAGCCATGTCCTGTTTTACATTTGAAAAATGAAATCTTTTATCTTATCACTTTAATTTTCAAAACAAGTCAACATTTCCACATGTTCCATCTGTAAACTTTGTCCTGGGTCTAACTGCTGCACACTAGTTTAATCTTACCAACATCTCAGCTGATGGTTCCTCCTGGATCTGCTCTACAAGTCAGATTAGAAAGTCTGGTTATTCTGAATGAACATTTATTTCATAAAATTTGTGATGACTGTGATTAATCAAGACTTACTTTGTCTTTTTATGCAGAACCAGATCAATGAGGACAAACATACCATGACGATGAACAAGTACAACGAGATGATGACAATCATGACGACACCTGAAAGACTGCAGCAGAAATACACATAAAACATAGACATTAACAGGACAATCTAAAATTCTTTTATATCTGTTGGTTCTATTCAGCAGGAGCTGCAGGATCTGTTGTTGGACCTAAAGGTGACAGTTTCTAGTATAAATGTAGGCTGCACTCTAATGCAGAGCTGCTGACCTGTTGGAAGCATCTTCATCTGTGGTCGACAGTTTCTCTGCTTCATCTGTGGTCGACGGTTTCTCTGCTTCATTTGTGGTCGACGGAGAGACAAGTTCAGGACTAGTAAAAGTCTCTGGCTGAGCAGCTACATTTAGGACAAAACAGTAAGACAGAGTAAAAGAGACAATGTGTTGAATATCTGTTGGATTTAAGATGACATCATTCATCAAATTGTGGTAATAACTGACAGACAGAACTTACTGGTGGACGGTTTCTCTCTGACAATTATCTGCACCGGCATCTGTAGATCTCCTCTGCTGCACCAGTACCAACCACTGTCCTCCATCTTCAGTCCGCTCATAGTCACTGTGAAGACTCTGGGAGGTGTCTCATTAATGAATACTGTGGTCCATCTATTGATCCCTGTGACTGTGTCACACAGGGGCCACCCACCCGGCACCATTTAGCTTGTCCAGAGTTCTGATAGTAACATTTGATGGTTGTTTGTCCTCCAATAAATCCAGTTACCTCCTGATGATCCACATAGAGACTGGAAACATCTTAGAGAGAAGCAAATTCACCAGTAAACAGTATCCAACCTAAAGCTGGTTGACTAAGATGATAATGACGTTCGGTTCTTACCTCTTGTGACTGACATTGGAAATATGTTCCAACATCTCTTCGTTCATTAATCTCCACAACACACCAGAAATCTGTGTCTCCCTCTCTCACATCTTTTATGGTCACAGTAGAGGAATTTTTCTCTCTGTCATCAGAGATCAAAAACCTTTCAGAACTCTGCTGGTTTGTCTTAACTGCATATGAGCAGGAGATGTAATAATATCCTTGACACAAGTATTTCACATGGCTGGTGTATTTTGGGTGGTACAGACATGGAATTGAGACGGAACCTCTCCAGCTTTCACTGACACTCTAGTGACTGTAGTGACGCTGTAAACTCCTGCAACGAGACCAAATGCATGAGTTGGACATCTTAAAGTAAAGATTCAAACAAGTGTAAATAAAAGCCACCCAGTGACTGACCTGTGAGTCCAGTGAGGAGGAGAGAAATGCTGAGGTGAAGAGCCATGTCGCTGCAGCAACCACAATAAGGCCAACGGAAGGCACGGCCGACTATTTAATGAGTTTCCACTTCCTGATTTTATGAAAATACATGTGTTAAAGAAATAGCAGCACCATTGTTTGGAGAATTGTTTTGTAAAAAGCCATGAATATATTATCTGACTTGTACAACAATTTTGTGTTGTTTTTTTGTATCTTGCAGATGAAATGTTATTTGCAAAGGTTTAATTTAATGTAAAGATGCTTTACATCAAAATCAATTTTCAGGCCATTAGTTCTTTAATGTGCATATTTCTATTAATATCAGTCTCACCTCTGTGACAAAACTCCATCCTTTATTCAGGGTAAATATCAACCAAGGTACGAACCTCCAGGCTGATGCAGATGCTCTGAATGTAACTGAGCATTATCTCATCCTTATTAAGACCCCTCCACACCATCCATGGAGGCCCAGAAAAGCCAGAAGAACTGGTGCAAACAGCCCCGTCAAATAAATCCATCTTCTGCCGCCCTGCTTCAACAGCAAGCTGCAACATGACAATATGTCCTCACCTGTGACGTGGCTGCAGTCACAGATGAGGATCTGCAACCTGAGAAGGAAAAGGCAAACCAAACTTACCAAGTGAGCCTGCTAAAATATTGAAAGTGATGTCATGTACCTCTCTTGTTGCTGCCAGACGACCCTCATGCCCGAAGAAATTGAGAGAAAAAGCAAAACTGCTTTTAAAACTTGGATTTCTGTGACGAAAACTGTCAGGTGGAACTAGAAGAATTTTGTTGGGCCAAACATGTGGGACCTTTCTCCTTCACAGCGATACCAATTGTCCTCTAGACGGCGCCAGACACCTTCCAGAAGCGGACGGCCACAGTTCTCCAGAAAGGCGATGCCTTCAATAATGGGCTGATCGTAATGAAAATGTGGGAAGAACATTTTCAGGATCAATATTTCCTATATGGGAAAACATGGTCTGATCATCAAATAGGTGATTCTATGGCAAGTGTTTGTTATACTGTGAGACTGAGGTAGAAACAGAGCCAAGAGCCCTGATCTGGAACAAGAAGATGAATCAGGTTCATGTCTAATGTATATGTTAATATGAAATGAACGGCTGCAGGTAAATAAATCAATAAAAACATACATTTTGTGACACCTGATGGAAGGGGTGAAATGGTTTAGACTTCTCACACCCCATTTCACACCTTTACTTACACAGTCATCCGGAAGGGGAAAGGTTGTGAAGTTATTGTTTTCTGTTCGTCGTTTGCATGACGGTAGCTATATATATATATAGTGAGAGTAAAAAGTATTTGATCCTTTGCTGATTTTGTTGGTTTCCACTAATAAAGACATGATCATTCTCTACTTTTAATGGTAGATATATTCTAACATGGAGAGACAGAATATCAAAAAGAAAATCCAGAAAATAACTTTTAAGAAATTATTTTAATTTATTTGTTTTTCATTGAGGGAAATAAGTATTTGATCCCCTAGTATGCATTAGGAGTTCTGGCTTTCACAGACCAGTTAGACGCTCCAAAACAACTTGTTACCTGAATTGAAGACACCAGGTCTAACTAATCACCTGTATGTAAGACAACTGTTCACAGAATCAGACAATCAGACAGATTCCAAACTCTCCACCATGGGTAAGACCAAAGAACTCTCTCAGGACCTCAGAGACAGGATTGTTGACCTGCATAAATCGGGAATGGGCTACAAAAGCATTAGCAAATTGCTGGGTATTAAAGTAACAACTATTGGTGCAATTGTGAGAAAATTTAAGAAGTATAACATGATCATCAATAGACCTCGGTCTGGTGCTCCACAGAAGATTTCACCTCGTGGGGTGGCAATGATCATGAGAACAGTGAGAAATCAGCCTGCAACCACACAGCAGGAGTTAGTGAATGACCTCCAGGCAGCTGGGACCAAAGTCACCAGGAAAACAATTGGCAACACTTTGCGCCGCAATGGATTAAAATCCTGCAGTGCCCGAAAGGTACCCCTGCTTAAGAAGGCACATGTGGAGGCTCGCCTAAAGTATGCCAATGATCACCTCAAAGATGCACAAAGTGATTGGGAGAAGGTTCTGTGGTCAGACAAGACCAAAATTGAACTATTTGGCCTAAACTCTACTCGTCATGTGTGGAGGAAGAAAAATGCTGCCTATGATCCCAGGAACACTGTGCCCACCGTCAAGCATGGAGGTGGAAACATTATGTTTTGGGGGTGTTTCTCTGCCAAGGGCACAGGGCTACTTCACCGCATCACTGGGAAGATGGATGGAGCCATGTACCGTGCAGTGCTGAGGGAAGGCTTCCTCCTCTGCTAGGAAGCTGAAAATGGGCCGTGGCTGGGTCTTCCAACATGACAACGACCCAAAGCATACAGCAAAGGCAACAAAGGAGTGGCTCAAGAAGAACCATATTAAGGTAATGGAGTGGCCCAGCCAGTTTCCGGACCTCAATCCAATTGAAAATCTATGGGGAGAGCTGAAGGTCCGAGTTGCCAAGCGACAGCCCACCAACCTTAATGATTTAGAGAGGATCTGCAAAGAAGAGTGGGCCAAAATTCCCCGATATGTGTGCTAACCTTGTGGTTAACTACAACAAACGTTTGACCGCTGTGCTTGCAAACAATGGCTTTGCCACCAAATATTAAGTGCTTTTGGATAGAGGGATCAAATACTTATTACCCTCAATGAAAAACAAATAAATTAAAATAATTCTTTAAAGTTATTTTCTGGATTTTCTTTTTGATATTCTGTCTCTCCATGTTAGAATATCACATCTACCATTAAAAGTATAGAATGATCATGTCTTTATTAGTGGTGTAGTATCTGACCCGTTCTATGCAGGCTTTACATCTGTAAGGCCGTAATGTGTTTAGCACCCAGCCTAAGCACCATATTAGGACATGCTCCACATGTGTGTCCGGTGTCTTCCTCCTTTGTAAAAGCAGCTCCTAAAAGATGACACTGGAGCCTGTGGGCCCCTGGTTGTTCTCCATATGAGGATGTGTAGCATGAAGCATCTTCAAGTATTCCCTTTTTTGGTAATAACTGAACGCTATACCATTGGGTTGGCCATATTGTACAGCGTGAGGTCATCAGTAAAGAATGTGTTTACTCGACTGTATAAGAAGGAGGTGACGATGAAGACACCTCGGAGTTCTTCACCATCGGACCGCGAAACCTCCCTCGGACAATCTGCAGTGTTCGATTGATACCTGACTGTTCTCTCCAATAAACATCTTTGATAACCAAGTCGGTGTCTGCGAAGATTCCTTCCTCATCAACACATCTCGGCTACCACCAGGAGAAGATTCACACCAGTGGACAAACCAACAAAATCAGCAAGGGATAAAATACTTTTTACTCTCACTGTATTTAAATATTGAAAGTGATGTCATGTACCTCTCTTGTTGCTGCCAGACGACCCTCATGCCGAAGAAATTGAGAGAAAAAGCAAAACTGCTTTTAAAACTTGGATTTCTGTGACGAAAACTGTCAGGTGGAACTAGAAGAATTTTGTTGGGCCAAACATGTGGGACCTTTCTCCTTCACAGCGATACCAATTGTCCTCTAGACGGCCAGACACCTTCCAGAAGCGGACGGCCACAGTTCTCCAGACAGGCGACGCCTTCAATAATGGGCTGATCGTAATGAAAATGTGGGAAGAACATTTCAGGATCAAATATTCCTATATGGGAAACATGGTCTGATCATCAAATAGGTGATTCTATGGCAAGTGTTTGTTATACTGTGAGACTGAGGTAGAAAACAGAGCCAAGAGCCCTGATCTGGAACAAGAAGATGAATCAGGTTCATGTCTAATGTATATGTTAATATGAAATGAACGGCTGCAGGTAAATAAATCAATAAAAAACATACATTTTGTGACACCTGATGGAAGGGGTGAAATGGTTTAGACTTCTCACACCCCATTTCACACCTTTACTTACACAGTCATCCGGAAGGGGAAAGGTTGCGAAGTTATTGTTTTCTGTTCGTCGTTTGCATGACGGTAGCTATATATATATATAGTGAGAGTAAAAAGTATTTGATCCTTTGCTGATTTTGTTGGTTTGTCCACTAATAAAGACATGATCATTCTCTACTTTAATGGTAGATATATTCTAACATGGAGAGACAGAATATCAAAAAGAAAATCCAGAAAATAACTTTTAAGAAATTATTTAATTTATTTGTTTTTCATTGAGGGAAATAAGTATTTGATCCCCTAGTATGCATTAGGAGTTCTGGCTTTCACAGACCAGTTAGACGCTCCAAAACAATTGTTACCTGAATTGAAGACACCAGGTCTAACTAATCACCTGTATGTAAGACAACTGTTCACAGAATCAGACAATCAGACAGATTCCAAACTCTCCACCATGGGTAAGACCAAAGAACTCTCTCAGGACCTCAGAGACAGGATTGTTGACCTGCATAAATCGGGAATGGGCTACAAAAGCATTAGCAAATTGCTGGTATTAAAGTAACAACTATTGGTGCAATTGTGAGAAAATTTAGAAGTATAACATGATCATCAATAGACCTCGGTCTGGTGCTCCACAGAAGATTTCACTCGTGGGGTGGCAATGATCATGAGAACAGTGAGAAATCAGCCTGCAACCACACAGCAGGAGTTAGTGAATGACCTCCAGGCAGCTGGGACCAAAGTCACCAGGAAAACAATTGGCAACACTTTGCGCCGCAATGGATTAAAATCCTGCAGTGCCCGAAAGGTACCCCTGCTTAAGAGGCACATGTGGAGGCTCGCCTAAAGTATGCCAATGATCACCTCAAAGATGCACAAAGTGATTGGGAGAAGGTTCTGTGGTCAGACAAGACCAAAATTGAACTATTTGGCCTAAACTCTACTCGTCATGTGTGGAGGAAGAAAAATGCTGCCTATGATCCCAGGAACACTGTGCCCACCGTCAAGCATGGAGGTGGAAACATTATGTTTTGGGGGTGTTTCTCTGCCAAGGGCACAGGGCTACTTCACCGCATCACTGGGAAGATGGATGGAGCCATGTACCGTGCAGTGCTGAGGAAGAGCTTCCTCTGCTAGGAAGCTGAAATGGGCCGTGGCTGGGTCTTCCAACATGACAACGACCCAAAGCATACAGCAAAGGCAACAAAGGAGTGGCTCAAGAAGAACCATATTAAGGTAATGGAGTGGCCCAGCCAGTTTCGGACCTCAATCCAATTGAAAATCTATGGGGAGAGCTGAAGGTCCGAGTTGCCAAGCGACAGCCCACCAACCTTAATGATTTAGAGAGGATCTGCAAAGAAGAGTGGGCCAAAATCCCCTGATATGTGTGCTAACTTGTGGTTAACTACAACAAACGTTTGACCGCTGTGCTTGCAAAACAATGGCTTTGCACCAAATATTAAGTGCTTTTGGATAGAGGGATCAACTTATTACCCTCAATGAAAAACAACAATAAATTAAAATTAATTCTTTAAAGTTATTTTCTGGATTTTCTTTTTGATATTCTGTCTCTCCATGTTAGAATATCACATCTACCATTAAAAGTATAGAATGATCATGTCTTATTAGTGGTGTAGTATATGACCCGTCTATGCAGGCTTTACTCTGTAAGGCCGTAATGTGTTTAGCACCCAGCCTAAGCACATATTAGGACATGCTCCACATGTGTGTCCGGTGTCTTCCTCCTTTATGTAAAAGCAGCTCCTAAAAGATGACACTGGAGCCTGTGGGCCCCTGGTTGTTTCCCATATGAGGATGTGTAGCATGAAGCATCTTCAAGTATTCCCTTTTTTGGTAATAACTGAACGCTATACCATTGGGTTGGCCATATTGTACAGCGTGGGTCATCAGTAAAGAATGTGTTTACTCGACTGTATAAGAAGGAGGTGACGATGAAGACACCTCGGAGTTCTTCACATCGGGACCGCGAAACCTCCCTCGGACAATCTGCAGTGTTCGATTGATACCTGACTGTTCTCTCCAATAAACATCTTTGATAACCAAGTCGGTGTCTGCGAAGATTCCTTCCTCATCAACACATCTCGGCTACCACCAGGAGAAGATTCACACCAGTGGACAAACCAACAAAATCAGCAAGGGATAAAATACTTTTTACTCTCACTGTATTTATATATTTTTTAAAGCTTTCAGGTTTTCTTCCGCTTCCATGATGTTGACTCCACCACCCTGCATCCTCTGATTGAGATGATTGAGAGTTGTGAATATATCAGCCATGTATGTTAAAATGAGAATGAACTCAAAATTATTGAAGCAATCTGCATGACAATGTTGGTGTTCTTGCAAAAACAGGGCTAATTCCACACGCATGGCAACAACACGATTCAGCACCTGTCCCTGAGATAACCACCGAACATTAGAACGGTGCAGAAGTACCTCAGATTCACAGCCCATTTCTTTATACAGCTCACTGAAGATGCGGTGCCTCAGCGCACTATTTTGCACATAGTTCACACATTCAACGACAATTTTGAACACGTCTGTCAGTTTTGGAGGCGAGGTTTTTTTTGCCAACGCATGCCTGTGCAGAATACAATGTGTGACAATGATGTGTGGTGCATCGACTTTTACTCGCGCACCAAAACCAGACTTACTTCCCAGCATGACTGGAGCTCTGTCAGTATAACCTGCAGAAACCATATCCCATGAAAGATTGTCATCTCTGAAGAAATTATCTACAAGCTTCTTCACATTGGCTGCCTTAGTTGTTGTTGTAAGAGGCTTACAAAATAAAAAATCTTCTTTTATCATGTCGTCTTTCACATAGTGCACAAAAACAGCAACCTTAGAATAGAAACGTCTGTGGTCTCACCGAGTTGAAGCCTGAATTTTGCCGGGTTTGAAATCAGATCTGCGACTACTTGAGCCAAGATGTCTTTACTCGTGCCCTCTATTCTCTCGCTGATGGTGTCATTTCAAAGAGGAATTTGGGTTAATTACCTTCGGCCGCTGTTCCGAGTATCAGATTCGGCATCTTTAAGGCAGCTGGTTTCATGAGTGTTTCACCGGTGGTGTGTGGCTTGCCCTGCTTTGTGATCAGGTAAGCACCTTCGTACGATGCTGTGAGGATCGGTTTGTCAATGGGTACAAATCCAAAAGAAGGCAGAGTGGCCTTTTCATCGAATCTGGCTCTCTTCACCTTGAATTCAGCAAGTGTTGTGTTCCTGTCTTCCCCATCTGCATGCAGCTTCAAGAAATGCTCCTTCAGTTTTGCCGGTTGCAATACTAGAGTTCTATCAAATGCAGGTTAAGAACCACTGGTTTAGAGCTTCAGGAGGCCCATGAAGTTGTGACTCAGTCACAGAGGTTAAACCAGCACCTGTGGAAACCATCTTCGTATTATCATCATTATTGTAACAGCTGTTACGGAGTTGGAGTGCACGGGTGATGAGTTCTGCACTTTGGAAGGGAAGGAGGACGTGAAGGAAGCAGGTGTGTGAGGAGCTGGAGGGGGATGATTGGGGAGAAGTGAGAATAAAGCATGTTCAGGCTGCTGAATAATCACCTGCCCCTCCCTCCCTCCATCCATCCATCCATCCATCCATCCATCCATCCATCCATCCATCCATCCATCCATCCATCCATCCATCCATCCGCTTATCTGGAGTCAGGCCATGGGGGCCGTAGCCTATGCAGAGGCCCCCATGTTCTGCTCCATGGGCTACCTCACACATCTTCAGTGGTAGGATCTGTCGCTCCTCCCAGGCCAGCTGGGATTGACCCTCAGCTTTTCTGGTTCTTCCCTGAGTCTCGAGCTAGTGGGACGTAGCAGGAAAACCTCACCAGGGAGGGGCCCAGGAGGCATCCTAACCAGATGCCAGAGTCACCTCATCTGGGTCCTCTTGATCTGATGGGCAGTGGCTCTATAGCGACCCCTCCCTGATGACCGAGCTCTCACCCTGTGAAAGGATCTCACCCCGCCCCAGACGAGACACTCCAGCCTTATGGCTGAGGGCCATGGTCTCAGATTTAGAGGTGCTGATTCTCATTCCTGCTGCTTCACACTTGGCCATGAAACCGCTCCACTGAGAGCTGAAATCCACAGCCTGGTGGCACCAGCAGAACAACATCATCTGCAAAATACAGAGACCCCATCCTGAGGTCACCAAAGTGGACCCCCTTAACACCCTCAGGACCACCAAAGCTGTCTGGCCTGTCACCCAGAAGGGCCACGTCACCAAGAGAGCAACAATAAATGAAAAAGAGATTCATAAAAATGGAACTTTGCGGTCTAGCCTATTCCTGTATTCTCAAGTCCATCAATTTCATCAACGTCAGGATCCCAACTTTCAATTCATAACATTACCTTCTGGTTTAGATGATCTTGTAAAATCACTATTTAACACTAAATCGCTTATCTCGAGAATTAGCAATCATATAACCTCTTTTAAAAACACATCATTATCAAAAATCAGAGCAGATTGGGTGGATGAACTAGGGGAAAATTTGGAGGAGGATCTGTGGGAGAGGGCACTCCTTGCAGCGGTGGGCATCGAGTTCCGGATCCAAGCCAGACTTTCTGTCCTACAGGTAAACACTTTCACCTGGGGTTTCATTTACTTGGTGAAAGCATTTCCTGCTTAGAAGGATGAAAATCCCAGCTCGAATTCAACCCTCGAGGAATGGATTTGACCTCCTCTGATGGGCAAGTCCAATCTATGAAGGCTGGAATCCAGAAACCGCTTTCACCAAGGTAAATGGAACCCCAGGTGAAAGTATTTTCCTGTAGGACAGAAAGTCTGGCTTGAATCTGGCCCTCGAGGACTGGATTTGCCGACCCCTGCCTTAGAGTAAATGATAGCACCTCCTGTGCCAAACTAAGCATTATACAATTCAAGAGTCTTCATCACATCCACTATTCTAAAGCAAGATTGGCTAGAATATTTCAGATGCAAACTGCAGCACGTGTAGAAACACTCTTGCTGATTTAACACATCTGTTTTGGCTTTGGCAACCTATTGGTCTAGCATTTTAACAATTTTATCGGAAGCATTGAATATTGATCTTCAGCCCAGTCCAACTGTGGCCATATTTGGTATTGCAGACAAAAGACATGAAGGAAAAGTTCTAAGACCATTATAGCTTTTATGATGCTGCTTGCACGTAGAAGATTGTTATTGCATTGGAAATCAAAAAATCCACCCAAAGTGTCTATGTGGTTCAGCAACCTTGCACAATTCATACAATTAGAGAAAATAGGATGTACTCTCAGGGACTGCAGGGACAAATTGTTTTCTGTCTGGGATCCAGTGTTGACATACTTAGGAACCCTTCAAACTTTGCTCACTTAGGTATCATTTGGGAGTCATCGTACATATGTCTTTGTGATGGTTATTAAATCTATGTGAACGATGTCTTCTTTAGTGAACAGATTCAATCTGGTGTGCCATTGGGTATATGGTCTGCTATTAAAATTATATAAAAAATGATATGTTAAGTTCTGAAAAAACTCAAGTGGGACCCAAGAAGACAGACAAAAAGGCCACTTTGGTGATCTACAGGTTATTTAGAAAATATACACAGTGTGCTCTATAAATGGTGAGCGTGCAGTGAAGGAAGTGTTGAGCCAAACCCAAGGAAGTGCTCATTGGAACAGTAGTGACCCAAAACAAAAGGAATGACACAGTCAAATGCAAAAAAACCCAATAGTCCATCAAAGAAACACTCAGTTTAATACCAGTACAAACGAAATGATCTGTGACGCCGGCAGCTGTGCTGGATGCTGAAAAGGTCAAATGACCAGATTAGCTGCAGGTGTGGAGGCAGCCAGCACAACAGATGGGTCACTTACTCTCCCCTAGTGGACAAACAGAGCACAAAAAAAAACCCAAACCACAGACCAGACACAGGATCGTAACCTGAATTAATCTTTTCTTTTCCCCCCTCTTTCTTCTCTTTGAGTTTTCCCTTTAATTATTATGTGGGGGGCTTAAATACAAAAATGTGCATAGTGACCTTTCGGTATATGTTCCATGTTGTTGATGCTCAATAAGAAAAAGAAAAGAAACTCTGCTTCTTCTTCTACTTCTCTTGGGCTTTTTTTTAGACTTCCACATTTCTGAGATTCTTCAAAGCTTGTGACTAAAGAAAAAAGATGATGTTGAATTTTATCTTCACCTCCAACACGTGTAACATTATTTAATGTGGCAGAAACATGTCAACAATATATGAGTCCACTCCTGGAAAATCAGTGTTCTCCATGAAAAATGGGTTTATTTGAGTTGATATTTCTGTGGTAATAAACATATAAAATAACGTGAAAATGGAAATATAACCAGGAACTCTGCAGAAGTTATAATTATAATTCTCCTGAAATAAGCAAGAACCCAGCAGAGGTGACAAATTCTAGGATGTGTGATGATGAGAAATATTGGTGTATAAGTTAGTGGGATCCTGTGAAAACAAAACACACACGAGGGCAGATTTAGGATGGAAGGTTAAATAACAGCCACAAAGTGGTGATGATATGATTGATTCATAAATTATTATTCTCATAAGTTTTGATATTACCGTTCGTCTGCATCCTCTTTTTGGAAAACTCACAGAATGTTTGGTGGCCCTCAGGTTTCAATGGCTGCATGAGGGAAGAGAAAGAGTCATGACAAATGACTTTATTAAATGACTTTAAGTTGTTGTGTTGTTGTTGTTGTTGTTGTTGTTGTTGTTGTTTTACCTTCACTGGAGGTTTTCGTTTTCCTCTCATATTGGTGTAAATCACTGTATTCTGAGCCTGTGTTAAAAGGACAAACCATATGATCTGTTTTACATTTGAATAATAAAAGCTTCTATTTTTACCACAACAATCACAAAACTGCATCTGTGTAATGAGGCTAAGGCAGATTTCCCTCTTCACTGTAGTTTTTTTGAAAGAAGTCAACATTTCCACATGTTCCATCTGTAAACTCTGTCCTGGGTCTAACTGCTGCACACTAGTTTAATCTTACCAACATCTCAGCTGATGGTTCCTCCTGGATCTGCTCTACAAGTCAGATTAGAAAGTCTGGTTATTCTGAATGAACATTTATTTAATAAAATTTGCTTTGACTGTGATTAACCAAGACTTACTTTGACTTTTTATGCAGAACCAGATCAATGAGGACAAAAATACCATGACAATGAACAAGTACAACGAGATGATGACAGTCATGACGACACCTGAAAGACTGCAGCAGAAATACACATAAAACATAGACATTAACAGGACAATCTCAAATTCTTTTATATTTGTTGGTTCTATTCACAGGAGCTGCCGGATCTGTTGTTGGACCTAAAGGTGACAGTTTCTAGTATAAATGTAGGCTGCAGTCTAATGCAGAGCTGCTGACCTGTTGGGAGCATCTTCATCTGTGGTCGACGGTTTCTCTGTTTCATCTGTGGTCGACGGTTTCTCTGCTTCATTTGTGGTCGACGGAGAGACAAGTTCAGGACTAGTAAAAGTCTCAGGCTGAGCAGCTACATTTAGGACAAAACAGTAAGACAGAGTAAAAGAGACAATGTGTTGAATATCTGTTGGATTTAAGATGACATCATTCATCAAATTGTGGTAAAAAACTGACAGACAGAACTTACTGGTGGACGGTTTCTCTCTGACAATTATCTGCACCGGCATCTGTAGATCTCTCTGCTGCACCAGTACCAACCACTGTCCTCCATCTTCAGTCCGCTCATAGTCACTGTGAAGACTCTGGGAGGTGTCTCATTAATGAATACTGTGGTTCCATCTATTGATCCCTGTGACTGTGTCACACAGGGGCCCACCCACCCGGCACCATTTAGCTTGTCCAGAGTTCTGATAGTAACATTTGATGGTTGTTTGTCCTCCAATAAATCCAGTTACCTCCTGATGATCCACATAGAGACTGGAAACATCTTAGAGAGAAGCAAATTCCAAGTCACACAGTAAACAGTATCCAACCTAAAGCTGGTTGACTAAGATGATAATGACGTTTGTTTCTTACCTCTTGTGACTGACACTTGGAAATATGTTCTATCATCACTTCCTCCATTAATCTCCACAATACACCAGAAATCTGTGTCTCCTCTCTCACATCTTTTATGGTCACAGTAAAGACTTTTTCTCTCTGTCATCAGAGATCAAAAACCTTCCTGAACTCTGCTGGTTTGTCTTAACTGCATATGAGCAGGAGCTGTATGTAATAAATCCTTGACACAAGTATTTCACATGGCTGGTGTATTTTGGGTGGTACAGACATGGAATTGAGACGGAATCTCCAGCTTTCACTGACACTCTAGTGACTGTAGTGACGCTGTGTAACTCCTGCAACGAGACCAAATGCATGAGTTGGACATCTTGTAGTAAAGATTCAAACAAGTGTAAATAGAAAGCCACCCAGTGACTGACCTGTGAGTCTAGTGAGGAGGAGAGAATGCTGAGGTGAAGAGCCATGTCGCTGCAGCAACCACAATAAGACCAACAGAAGGCACGGCTGTCTATTTAATGAGTTTCCACTTCCTGATTTTATGAAAATACATGTGTTAAAGAAATAGCAGCACCATTGTTTGGAGAATTGTTTTGTAAAAAAACATGAATGAATATATCTGACTTGGACAACAATTTTGTGTTGTTTTTTTGTATCTTGCAGATGAAATGTTATTTGCAAAGGTTTAATTTAATGTAAGATGCTTTACATCAAAATCAATTTTCAGGCCATTCGTTCATTAATGTGCATATTTCTATTAATATCAGTCTCACCTCTGTGACAAAACTCCATCCTTTATTCAGGGTAAATATCAACCAAGGTACGAACCTCCAGGCTCAAATAAATCCATCTTCTGCCGCCCTGCTTCAACAGCAAGCTGCAACATGACAATATGTCCTCACCTGTGACGTGGCTGCAGTCACAGATGAGGATCTGCAACCTGAGAAGGAAAAGGCAAACCAAAACTTACCAAGTGAGCCTGCTAAAATATTGAAAGTGATGTCATGTACCTCTCTTGTTGCTGCCAGACGACCCTCATGCCAGGTTCCCAGTTTCTGGGAACTTTTTTTTGCAGGGTTTTCCTGCGGGGGGCGTGGTGGAGCCATGGCTTCAGGTGGTGCCGGGGACTGGTGCACCTGCAGACTATCAGTAATCAAGTCACCTATTTATGGACTGTTCTCACGGTTGGCCAGCGTTGGCGTGTTTTGTCTGATTCGGAATACCCCGGCTATACCCTCCTGGACTATCGTGAAACTTTTCCTTCGTGGATTCCTTTTGAACCCGTTTATCGGATTATCGTTTGTCTTTTTCCTTCGCGGACTGCTTTTGACTAGTGATGTCCAAATGAGGCTTTGAACCCTTTTGGACCATTGTGTTGAAAATTGGTTCATTACTCGAAGCTTCAATCATTCCGAACGCGGGGGTCATCTGCTGGCGCATTGGTTGTACTGCAGCCATGCAAAGTGCACGCTTGCTGGGTATTATATTATTATATTATTATTATTTTATTATAATAATAATTAATAATAATAATAATAATAATAATAATAATAATTAATAATATTTTAGGAACAGGTGGGGGGTATGGACCTAAGGTGCTTGGGTGAACTGGTGTGCTTATGCATTTTTATTTAAAAACAACAGTTTCTCCACAGTCGAGGGTTTGAGGCGGTTTCTCTTTTTTGAAACGATTTCCCCAGCTTTAGAAAACACCCTCTCGCAGGGCACAGAGGATGCTGGTGTTGCGAGGTACTGGTTTGCCAGGTGGTACAGGTTTGGGTATAGGGCTTTGTTTGTCGTCCAGTACACCAGAGGGTCCTGTGATCGTTCAAGTGGAAGGGCTGACAGATGGAACGCTGCACCTCCACTATGGCATCAGCGGTGGCATTCCTGGACGCTCTTGCTTCTTCAGCATCCCTGTCCAACAGCTTCTACAGATCAATGACTTAAAATAAAACATTACATAAAGTTTAGTCCGTACATGAATCAATGCAAATAAATCTATTGATCCAAATTCTATAATTTTGTACCTTGGAAGAAGCAGCTGGTTCTGGCTGTGCTGTTGAAGTGGACGGCGGGTCCTCTTCGGTGGGTGCATTCCGCAACAATGCCGCACACTCCGATTTTAACCGGTGCACAGCTGACTCGGCATTTGAGGGGCTTTGGAATCCGAGTGTTTAAAATCTTGGGTCAAGTAATGATGATAAAGAGAAGATGCTTGTGGTTTCTATTCCACTGAGTTTATCATTCATAATTCTATTGAGGTTTATGTTTGAGTTCTGTGCCATCAGCTCACTCAAAGCATGCTTCAGCATTTCTATCAGGGGTGTTATTTTTGATCCCGACACCCTCTTTTCATGTGAGAGCTCTACGGTGGCAGCATGAAAAGGTGACAGTATCTTCCTACACTCAGATGCACACTCAAAGTCATTTGCAGTCAACAGGTCCAAATCTGTGGGCAGAGTGGTCAGAGCAGCGGCAGCTGCATCCCTCTGCTCATAAAGACGCTGCAGCATCTCATAGGTGCTATTCCATCTTGTGTCTACTTCAATTATTAGTTTTGTGACAGGACGGCCCATTTGCACCTGGATCTGCTGCAGCTTCTCTTTAGCGGTGGTGCTTGATTTAAAATAGGTGATCATCCGCCTCGTTTTTGATCTTATATTATCTAGCCCAGGAGTAGCATCCATGGCCTTTTTGACAATTAAGTTTAGTGCGTGAGCCAGGCAGACAGTATGCCGCACCCGCAGAATAGTTGCTGCAGCATCATATTTGCTGCTGCGTCAGCCACCAAGCACCTCACCTTCTCTTCAAGAGCCCATTCCCTTAAAATCTCTCGAGCAGTTCCAGCGATGTTCTCTGCTGTGTGACTGATAGGAAAAGGCCGAACTCCCAACAGGGTGGTGGAGAGTTCACCTGCATGAATAGCATGACAGGTGACAGCGAGATACGCATCCATGTTGATGGAAGTCCACATATCTGCGGTCAAGCTGACACTGTCAACATTCTGCAGGGCTGCCTTGGCCTTCTCCTTTTCTTCCACATACCTCCTCTCCACCATGGCTTTAACTGTCTGCCTTGATGGAAGGGTGTATGTGGGATCCAGTTTAGCCACCAGAGCACGGAAGCCAGGATCAGACACCACAGTGAAAGGCTGGGAATCTTTCACTATGAAATCCACTAGAGCTTCATCAAACTCCTGCTTCCTGCTACATAAAATATGGAAGTTAGCAGAACAAGATTAATTTAGTTAATTAACTAATTCTATACACCCAAACCTGCGCAGTAAAGTTTAAAAGTTACTCTTAATATTGCCTGGAACAGCACCCACTCACCTGGTGGAAACGTCATCACAGCAGCACCACCAGCTTCATTCTCATGTTTGGCTCGGTAATGCCTCATCATTGATGACGTGTTATTATTATACGCCAGATGTCGGGAACAAAGCAAACACTTCACCTGCAAATTAAAAATGTGATGTGTGTGTGGTTTATTATTTGTTACTGTGTGAATAAGAGTTGAAAAATACGTTTGTAACACCTACCTTGTTCGGCGGCACCATTTCAAAGTGGTCCCAGACTTGAGATCTCTTCCTGGTTGGTTCCATTGCAAAGCAATAAGAAAGCAAACCGAAAGCAATACGAACGCTAATCAAATCAATCCAAAAAGGTATTGACCAGATAGGCAACGTATTGCGCTGTTTCATCCATTTTTAAACACAACTGAGACCCGCCCATTGAACCGAACCAGTCAGCTGATTCAGGCCGAATGAAGCAGTGAAGAGGTTCAAACGTCATCAGTCACGTGATTTGAAGCGAGCTCCGGAGCAGTGCTTCAGAAAAAACTCTACCGAGTTTTGGGGCGTGGTTCGAAGCCCCGTGTCAGAGGGAACATTACTACTTTTGACCCCGCTCGGGATTTTTTGTCGTAAGTTTTCATTTCCTGTTTGGATTAAGAACTGAGTCGTGGTCTCCACGCCTTTTGAGTTGCATAACTTTCTGTGAACTTAAATAAAGCTTCTCGGAAGACGAAACGCCACTGTGTCCTGCCTGCTTTCGGGTCCTGATACAACCGCTCGTAACACCTCATGCCCGAGAAATTGAGAGAAAAAGCAAAACTGCTTTTAAAACTTGGATTTCTGTGATGAAAACTGTCAGGTGGAACTAGAAGAATTTTGTTGGGCCAAACATGTGGGACCTTTCTCCTTCACAGCGATACCAATTGTCCTCTAGACGGCGCCAGACACCTTCCAGAAGCAGAGGGCCACAGTTCTCCAGACAGGCGACGCCTTCAATAATGTGCTGATCGTAATGAAAACGTGGGAAGAACATTTTCAGGATCAAATATTCCTATATGGGAAAACATGGTCTGATCATCAAATAGGAGATTCTATGGCAAGTGTTTGTTATACTGTGAGACTGAGGTAGAAACGGAGCCAAGAGCCCTGATCTGGAACAAGAAGATGAATCAGGTTCATGTCTAATGTATATGTTAGTATGAAATGAATGGCTGCAGGTAAATAAATCAATAAAAACATACATTTTGTGTATTGTGACACCTGATGGAAGGGGTGAAATGGTTTAGACTTCTCACACCCCATTTCACACCTTTACTTACACAGTCATCCGGAAGGGGAAAGGTTGCGAAGTTATTGTTTTCTGTTCGTCGTTTCCATGACGGTAGCTGTATATATATTTTTTAAAGCTTTCAGGTTTTCTTCCGCTTCCATGATGTTGACTCCACCACCCTGCATCCTCTGATTGAGAGCTGCGAATATATCAGCCATGTATGCTAAAATGAGAATGAACTCAGAATTATTGAAGCAATCTGCATGACAATATTGGTGTTCTTGCAAAAACAGGGCTAATTCCACACGCATGGCTACAACACGATTCAGCACCTGTCCCTGAGATAACCACCGAACATTAGAACGGTGCAGAAGTACCTCAGATTCACAGCCCATTTCTTTACACAGCTCACTGAAGATGCGGCGCCACAATTTCGCACGTAGTTCACACATTCAACGACAGTTTTGAACACTTCTGTCAGTTTTGGAGGCGAGGTTTTTGTGGCCAACGCATGCCTGTGCAGAATACAATGCGTGACAATGATGTGTGCTGCATCGACTTTTACTCACACACCAAAACCACACTTTCATTCCCAGCATGACTGGAGCTCTGTCAGTATAACCTGCAGAAACCATATCCCATAAAAGATTGTGATCTCTGAAGAAGTTATCTACAAGCTTCTTCACATTGGCTGCCTTAGTTATTGTTGTAAGAGGATTACAACATAAAAAATCTTCTTTTATCATGTCGTCTTTCACATAGCGCACAAAAACAGCAAGCTGGCTTAGAATAGAAACGTCTGTGGTCTCATCAAGTTGAAGCCTGAATTTTGCCGGGTTTGAAATCAGATCTGCGACTACTTGAGCCAAGATGTCTTTACTCGTGCCCTCTATTCTCTCGCTGATGGTGTCATTTGAAAGAGGAATTTGGGATAATTTACCTTCGGCCGCTGTTCCGAGTATCAGATTCGGCATCTTTAAGGCAGCTGGTTTCATGAGTGTTTCACCGGTGGTGTGTGGCTTGCCCTGCTTTGTGATCAGGTAAGCACCTTCGTACGATGCTGTGAGGATCGGTTTGTCAATGGGTACAAATCCAAAAGAAGGCAGAGTGGCCTTTTCATCGAATCTGGCTCTCTTCACCTTGAATTCAGCAAGTGTTGTGTTCCTGTCTTCCCCATCTGCATGCAGCTTCAAGAAATGCTCCTTTAGTTTTGCCGGTGCAAGACTGGAGTTTGATCAAACCCAGGTTAAGAACCACTGGTTTAGAGCTTCAGGAGGCCCATGAAGTTGTGACTCAGTCACAGAGGTTAAACCAGCACCTGTGGAAACCATCTTCGTATTATCATCATTATTGTAACAGCTGTTACGGAGTTGGAGTGCACGGGTGACGAGTTCTGCACTTTGGAAGGGAAGGAGGACGTGAAGGAAGCAGGTGTGTGAGGAGCTGGAGGGGGATGATTGGGGAGAAGTGAGAATAAAGCATGTTCAGGCTGCTGAATAATCACCTGCCCCTCCATCCATCCATCCATCCATCCATCCATCCATCCATCCATCCATCCATCCGCTATCTGGAGTCAGGCCATGGGGGCCGTAGCCTATGCAGAGGCCCCCATGTTCTGCTCCATGGGCTACCTCACACATCTTCAGTGGTAGGATCTCTCGCTCCTCCCAGGCCAGCTGGGATTGACCCTCCAGCTTTTCTGGTTCTTCCCTGAGTCTCGAGCTAGTGGGACGTAGCAGGAAAACCTCACCAGGGGGGGCCCAGGAGGCATCCTAACCAGATGCCAGAGTCACCTCATCTGGGTCCTCTTGATCTGATGGGCAGTGGCTCTATAGCGACCCCCCTCCCTGATGACCGAGCTCTCACCCTGTGAAAGGATCTCACCCCGCCCCAGATTAGACACTCCAGCCTTATGGCTGAGGGCCATGGTCTCAGATTTAGAGGTGCTGATTCTCATTCCTGCTGCTTCACACTTGGCCATGAAACCGCTCCACTGAGAGCTGAAATCCACAGCCTGGTGACGCCAGCAGAACCACATCATCTGCAAAATACAGACACCCCATCCTGAGGCCACCAAAGTGGACCCCCTTAACACCCTCAGGACCACCAAAGCTGTCTGGCCTGTCACCCAGAAGGGCCACGTCACCAAGAGAGCAACAATAAATGAAAAAGAGATTCATAAAAATGGAACTTTGCGGTCTAGCCTATTCCTGTATTCTCAAGTCCATCAATTCATCAACGTCAGGATCCCAACTTTCAATTCATAACATTACCTTCTGGCTTAGATGATCTTGTAAAATCACTATTTAACTCTAAATCGCTTATCTCGAGAATTAGCAATCATATAACCTCTTTTAAACAAATCATTATCAAAAATCAGAGCAGATTGGGTGGATGAACTAGGGGAAAATTTGGAGGAGGATCTGTGGGAGAGGGCACTCCTTGCAGCGGTGGGCATCGAGTTCCGGATCCAAGCCAGACTTTCTGTCCTACAGGTAAACACTTTCACCTGGGGTTTCATTTACTTGGTGAAAGCATTTCCTGCCTGGTAGGATGCAAATCCCAGCTTGAATTCAACCCTCGAGGAATGGATTTGACCTCCTCTGATGGGCAAGTCCAATCCATGAAGGCTGGAATCCAGAAACCGCTTTCACCAAGGTAAATGGAACCCCAGGTGAAAGTATTTTCCTGTAGGACAGAAAGTCTGGCTTGAATCTGGCCCTCGAGGACTGGATTTGCCGACCCCTGCCTGAGAGTAAATGATAGCACCTCCTGTGCCAAACTAAGCATTATACAATTCAAGAGTCTTCATCACATCCACTATTCTAAAGCAAGATTGGCTAGAATATTTCAGATGCAAACTGCAGCACGTGTAGAAACACTCTTGCTGATTTAACACATATGTTTTGGCTTTGGCAACCTATTGGTCGAGCATTTTTAAAATTTTATCAGAAGCATTGAATATTGATCTTCAGCCCAGTCCAACTGTGGCCATATTTGGTATTGTAGACAAAAGACATGAGACATTAAGGAAAAGTTCTAAGACCATTATAGCTTTTATGATGCTGCTTGCACGTAGAAGATTGTTATTGCATTGGAAATAAAAAATCCACCCAAAGTGTCTATGTGGTTCAGCAACCTTGCACAATTCATACAATTAGAGAAAATAGGATGTACTCTCAGGGACTGCAGGGACAAATTGTTTTCTGTCTGGGATCCAGTGTTGACATACTTAGGAACCCTTGAAACTTTGCTCACTTAGGTATCATTTGGGAGCCATCTTACATATGTCTTTGTGATGGTTATTAAATCTATGTGAACGATGTCTTCTTTAGTGAACAGATTCAATCTGGTGTGCCATTGGGTATATGGTCTGCTATTAAAATTATATAAAAAAATTATATGTTAAGTTCTGAAAAAACTCAAGTGGGACCCAAGAAGACAGACAAAAAGGCCACTTTGGTGATCTACAGGTTATTTAGAAAATATTTACACAGTGTGCTCTATAAATGGTGACTGCAGTGAAGGAAGTGTTGAGCCAAACCCAAGGAAGTGCTCATTGGAACAGTAGTGACCTAAAACAAAAGGAATGACACAGTCAAATGCAAAAAACCCCAATAGTCAATCAAAGAAACACTCAGTTTAATACCAGTACAGACGAAATGATCTGACGCCAGGCAGCTGTGCTGGTTGCTGAAAAGGCCAAATGACCAGATTAGCTGCAGGTGTGGAGGCAGCCAGCACAACAGATGGGTCACTTACTGCCCCCCCCCCCCCCCCAGTGGACAAACAGAGCACAAAAACCCCAAACCACAGACCAAACACAGGATCATAACTTGTCTACCTGAATTAATCTTCCCCCTCTTTCTTATCTTTGAGTTTTCCCTTTAATTATTATGTGGGGGGCTTAAATACAAAAATGTGCATAGTGACCTTTCGGTATATGTTCCATGTTGTTGATGCTCAATAAAAAAATAAAATAAAAAAAATAAACTCTGCTTCTTCTTCTACTTCTCTTGGGCTTTTTTTAGACTTCCACATTTCTGAGAGCTTCTTCAAAGCTTGTGACTAAAGAAAAAAGTTGATGTTGAATTTTATCTTCACCTCCAACATGTGTAACGTTATTTAATGTGGCAGAAACATGTCAACAATATGTGAGTCCACTCCTGGAAAATCAGTGTTCTCCATGAAAAATGGGTTTATTTGAGTTGATATTTCTGTGGTAATAAACATATAAAATAACATGGAAATAGAAATATAACCAGGAACTCTGCAGAAGTTATAATTATAATTCTCCTGAAATAAGCAAGAACCCAGCAGAGGTGACAAATTCTAGGATGTGTGATGATGAGAAATATTGGTGTATAAGTTAGTGGGATCCTGTGAAAACAAAACACACACGAGGGCAGATTTAGGATGGAAGGTTAAATTACAGTGTTATTACCTCACCCTGTCATTGCAAAAAACACCATTCTGGACTTGTTAACTCACTAATTTGACAAGTTTTAGACTGTCAAAGACAACACAGTGAAAAAAGTTTGCTTCAAACCATTGTGACATTGCATCCTGAAATAACCAACGACAACCTCTACAGTTTGCGGCTATTAGCCAATTTGCTGTATATGTCAGTAGTCTCCTGTTAAAAGACACACACACAAGCACACACACGCACACAAAATCATTTTTGGCACTAAGTATTCAAGAAAGTGAAAAAAAATCAGTAATAAGTGGAAGTGTTGGTGTTTACCTTGGGTCTCCTTTCTCGTCCTGGAATCTTCACAGAACTATAGGTGACTTCATTCTCAGAACACATTGGCTGAAGACGGAAGCAGGAAGAGTCGTGAGCCGTGTCACTGTTGCAATATTTCATTGATGTTACTTGATTTTCAGAATATTAAAATCAGACGTTTAAACCCGTTAGGTTATTATCAGAAGAAGATTGACCTGGATATTAACTGTATAATAACCCACAGCCCTGTCTCCTTTACACTGCCCTCTCTCTAACCGCCCGACATGAGGAGATGGGATTTAGATCTTTTTTGCTATTTGAAGCAGAGGAATGATTGCAGATCTGCCCCATGCTCAGAATTATTTGGTGTATGTTGCATGAGGCTAAGACAGATTCTGTCCTCTCTCATTCTTTTCATGTTTTGTTGACTTGATGAGTGGAAGTGGTGGTGTACTGACCACAACATTGTATAGGTTAAAATTTGATGGTCAAGTCTGTTAAAAACATAAAGATGTCCAATATAGTAAAAAATAAATAAATAAATGTTGAGTTTGGGGCGCGGTAGCGGAGCAGCGCACCTGTGTAAATGGGAGCGTGGTTTTGCCATCTACTGGGCGGAGTTGGCATTGCACCTTCAGGCGTTTTGACGGCACTCACCCAAAACACCGCGGTTTGATGACGCACAACGGTAGCGAAGCATCGTAGTTCCAGCTGCTGAGCTAGAAAGCGTTCCAGCCTTGGAGACCATTTGTCTGTAAGTCTGTTCTATACAGAAGTTGTAGCTGTAGTGTAGATTCTGTAGCGTTAGTTTAATTATTCTTTGCGTTGTTAGTCCGTGGTAATTAGCGAGTGATGCTAGCTAACATATTAGCACGTGGAGCTGTGTCGTGAGTTATATATAGATCGTCTGAGTGTGTTTGGTGTACGTGAGTTTTTTATGCTGTTCTATTTTCTGTATTGTTTCAGTTTTACAAAAAATAATGGATAAAAGGAAGAAACAACACAGTTGAGCCTTGTTGTGGTTCTTTCAAACTCCATACTGTTAGCTGACTGCCTAGCCTCGCCCGAGAGAGAGAGAACGCGTCGCGAGGGCAGTACAGTAAAAAGACAAGAACACAGCGGGCTGAAGAAAAGGGTTAGCTCAGCAAACATGAGTCTACGATCAGGAAAGTATTACTTGAAAGAGTTCCCTCTACTTCAAGATAAAACAAATGAAGAACCACCAGCACGTGCTACAGAAAACACAAGCCAGGAGCCTCCTATGTGGGAGGTTGTGGAACAAGAGGCTACGAAGGAAGACCCTTCAAAAACAATGGATGCCAGATCCCAAATATCTAAATCCACCAGAAGCTCGCAACGATCATCAGCTTCATCAGCAGCAGCAAAGGCTTATGCGAAGGCAAAGGCAGCCAAAGCCCAACTTGTCTATGCTGAAAAGGAAGCAAGTGTGATGAAACAGAAGGCAGATATGGAAGCAAGTATGTTAAAGCAAAAGGCTGACTATGATGCCAGCCTCCATCTTCTCCAGTGCCAAAAGGCTGCTGCTGCAGCTGAAGCAGAAGCCACCCTATGAGGAATGGAAAGCGGGGAGCTGAGCCAGATCGGGGATGAGCCCATGGACATAGCTAAGCGCACCAGCGACTATGTTCACCAACAGTCCCAGCTTCTCTTTTCTGAACAGCCAGCAGAACGGGAGACCAGGGAGCTACTGGAGAAGAAAACCAGCAGAATGGTAATAACAGACACCAGACCAGCCTCTCCAGACGCAAAGAATACCACACAGCCAGCTTACAAAGAGGTTAAAGGAGAACCAACAGCACAAGCAGAGGCTCATGAGACAACGCCTCATCCATATCCATCACGCACAAGCTTCCCAGAAAGAGGATACGTCCCCAAGCCAGCTCAAAGACAACCTAGGATACTCAATCTTTGAAAGGTCCAAGGAGGATGACAAACCAGCGTTATCAATTGACGACAAAACCTTTCTTGCAATTATGGATGCAGAAGTCAAACAGGATGAAGGAAACAGCTGGGTGGCACCTTTACCCTTTCGTTTGCCCAGAAGACAGTTGCCTAACAACAGGGAACAAGCCTTGAAACGTCTCCAATCTCTCAGAAAAATGCTTGAGAAAAAACCGAAAATGAAAGAGCATTATATCAAGTTCATGCAGCAGATGATTGAAAACGATCAAGCGGAACCAGCCCCACCTATCGGCAAAGGTACAGAATGCTGGTACCTGCCAACATTTGGTGTTTACCATCCCCAAAAACCAGACCAGATAAGGGTGGTTTTCGATTCAAGCGCTGAATACGAAGGAATATCCCTTAATGACGTGCTGTTGAAGGGACCGGACTTGAACAACTCTTTGCTCGGAGTTCTAATGCGGTTCCGGAAAAACCCGGTAGCCCTGACAGCCGACGTCCAGCAAATGTTTTATTGTTTTATCGTCCAAGAAGAGCACAGAGACTATTTAAGGTACCTCTGGTATGAAGATAACGACGTCAATAAAAAGGTAGTTGAGTTCCGAATGAAAGTCCATGTGTTCGGGAACAGCCCTTCACCTGCTGTCGCCATCTACTGCATGAGAAGAGCCGCCGAAACAGGTGAAGAGGAACATGGTTCGGACGCAAGACAGTTTGTTGAGAGGCAGTTTTATGTCGACGACGGTCTCACCTCAGTTCCTACTTGCAAAGAAGCTGTAAATCTTTTGACCCGAACCAAAGAAATGTTGGCAGAATCCAATCTGCGACTGCACAAAGTGGCGTCAAATAAGAAAGAGGTAATGGAAGCCTTTTCTCCAGAAGATCTCGCCAAGGATCTGAAGGATCTGGAACTTGGAGTGGATCCTCTCCCACTGCAAAGGAGTCTAGGGCTCTCTTGGAATTTGGAAGCAGACTGCTTCACTTACCTTGTGTCTCAAGAAGAGAAACCATTTACCCGCAGGGGAGTGTTATCAACGGTCAACAGTTTGTACGACCCCTTGGGCTTCGTAGCTCCCATAACAATGCAGGGAAAAGCACTAGTCCGTGAGTTGTCATCTGATCAGACCGAGTGGGATGCTCCTCTCTCCCCAAAGAAGGAATCAGAATGGAATTTATGGAAAGACTCTTTGAAGGCACTCGAAGACTTACAGATACCGAGGTGCTACATCTCAACCCCTTTGTCTTCCAACCAAAGAAAAGAACTTTGCATCTTCTCAGACGCCTCCACCAAGGCGATTGGCGCCGTAGCCTATCTGAGAATAACTGACACTGAAGGACAACATAACGTGGGTTTTGTTATGGGAAAGTCAAAGTTGGCCCCACGCCCTGCCCACACAATTCCCCGTCTAGAGCTTTGTGCTGCAGTTTTGGCTGTGGAGCTATATGAGTTGATCAGAGACGAGATTGATGTAGAAGTGGATGTTGTGAAGTTTTTCACCGATAGCAAAATCGTGCTTGGTTACATCTGTAACTCCACAAGAAGATTTTACATGTATGTTTCAAACAGGGTCATCCGAATCAGAAGGTCCACTCACCCCGATCAGTGGCACTATGTACCCACAGAGCTCAATCCAGCTGATGTGGCAACCAGAACCATACCTTCAACCCAACTCCAAAGAAGTATTTGGTTCTCTGGTCCAGCCTTCCTGTATCACGACAAAACAAGAGAAACAATGGAATCAAGCTCCTTCTCACTGGTTGATCCTGAAGCTGATGAAGAAATTCGTCCTGAGGTCAAGACCTTTGTTACCAAAACTTCCAATGGTCAGTTGGGCTCACATCGTTTTGAGAGATGTTCAAGTTGGACAGGCCTCAACAAAACGATAGCCAGACTCATTCACATTGGAACGTCTTACAGAAGATCAGTAAATGCAGGGAAGAAAGGTTGGAGATGCTTCAAAGAGGAGGTGAGCTTGCACGAACTCTCACAATCCAAGACTGTGATTATTCGGTCTGTCCAACAGGAAGCCTTTAAGGAGGAATTGAAATGTCTGGAAAAAGGACACAAAATGCCCGGACACAGTACACTGGAAAGGCTCAATCCAATCATAGATGAAGAGGGTCTGCTTCGCATTGGAGGTCGGCTATCTTCAGCTGATTTGTCAAAAGACGAGAAGCACCCTTTGATTATGCCTCACAACCACCACGTTTCAACATTGTTGGTAAGGCACTTTCACGAACAAGTAGCTCACCAAGGGCGACACATCACCGAAGGAGCACTACGAGCTGCCGGCTACTGGATGATGGGCAGCAAGCGCTTGGTGTCTTCAATCATTTACAAGTGTGTCACGTGTCGCAAGCTACGAGGCAGGTTAGAAGAACAGAAAATGGCAGACCTGCCGCCTGATAGACTCAGTCCTGAACCTCCATTCACTACTGTCGGTCTTGACATCTTCGGCCCTTGGGCTGTGTCAACGCGACGCACAAGAGGAGGAAGTGCAGATAGCAAGCGCTGGGCAGTGCTTTTTACATGCATGGCAACCAGAGCAGTCCACATTGAACTTATTGAAGCCATGTCAACAGACAGTTTTATTAATGCATTGAGAAGGTTTTTCTCAATTCGAGGCCCAGCAAAACTTCTGCGATCTGACAGAGGAACCAATTTTGTGGGCGCTTGTCGAGAATTGGACATGGCAACAAACGATTCGGCAGTCAATAGGTTTCTCCAAGAAAAAGGATGCTCCTGGGCCTTCAACCCTGCGCATGCTTCTCACATGGGTGGCGCCTGGGAAAGGTTGATTGGGGTTGCCAGGCGCATTCTAGATGCCATCTTGCTCCAAAAAAGTCCAATTCGCTTGACGCATGAAATCCTGTCTACATTCATGGCAGAGGTGATGGCAATAATCAATGCAAGACCCCTTGTGCCCATATCAACCGACCCAGAGATGCCTGCAGTTCTTACTCCGGCGATGCTTCTGACCCAGAAAATGAGTACTGTCTCCGCTCCCTCTGGAGACTTTTGTTCAGCTTCGTTGTACAGGAAACAATGGAAACAAGTCCAGTGTCTGGCTGACACCTTCTGGAAGCGGTGGAAAGGAGAGTATCTTTCAACGCTGCAGTGCAGCAGAAAATGGACTAATGTGAAGCCAAATGTGAAGGAAGGAGATGTGGTCCTACTGAAAGACAGCCAGGCGCACAGGAATGAATGGCCTGTTGGACTGGTTGTGAAAGCGTTACCAAGCAGCGACAGTAAGGTCAGGAAGGTGGAGGTACGGGTTGTGAAAGAAGGGAAGGCCAAAGTGTTCTTGAGACCAATCACAGAGATTGTAGTTCTTCTTTCAGAGATTTAAGTGTGGTGTTATATTTGGTAGAAATTCATATTTTGTGTTTGTAGTGATATAATGTTATTATATCAAG
Organism: Takifugu flavidus; assembly: GCF_003711565.1. Classification (NCBI taxonomy): domain Eukaryota; kingdom Metazoa; phylum Chordata; class Actinopteri; order Tetraodontiformes; family Tetraodontidae; genus Takifugu; species Takifugu flavidus. Next base: position 15,648,916 of record NC_079530.1, read on the forward strand.
CGGGGAGTGTACTGACCACAACATTGTATAGGTTAAAATTTGATGGTCAAGTCTGTTAAAAACATAAAGATGTCCAATATAGTAAAAAATAAATAAATGTTGAGTTTGGGGCGCGGTAGCGGAGCAGCGCACCTGTGTAAATGGGAGCGTGGTTTTGCCATCTACTGGGCGGAGTTGGCATTGCACCTTCAGGCGTTTTGACGGCACTCACCCAAAACACCGCGGTTTGATGACGCACAACGGTAGCGAAGCATCGTAGTTCCAGCTGCTGAGCTAGAAAGCGTTCCAGCCTTGGAGACCATTTGTCTGTAAGTCTGTTCTATACAGAAGTTGTAGCTGTAGTGTAGATTCTGTAGCGTTAGTTTATTATTCTTTGCGTTGTTAGTCCGTGGTAATTAGCGAGTGATGCTAGCTAACATATTAGCACGTGGAGCTGTGTCGTGAGTTATATATAGATCGTCTGAGTGTGTTTGGTGTACGTGAGTTTTTTATGCTGTTCTATTTTCTGTATTGTTTCAGTTTTACAAAAAATAACGGATAAAAGGAAGAAACAACACAGTTGAGCCTTGTTGTGGTTCTTTCAAACTCCATACTGTTAGCTGACTGCCTAGCCTCGCCCGAGAGAGAGAGAACGCGTCGCGAGGGCAGTACAGGTGGTGTTTACCTTGGGTCTCTGCTCTGGAATTCTCACGGAACTATAGGTGACTTCATTTTCAGAACACAATGGCTGAGAGAGAAAGCAGAAAAAAAAATCTTGATTTTTATAATTACAATAAAATTATGCATTTTTATAAATGCAGCAGATGCAGTTACCCGATGCGAAGATTCTGGTTTTGTCTTCATCTTACTGTAAATCACTTCATCTTCAGGACAAGCCATGTCCTGTTTTACATTTGAAAAATGAAATCTTTTATCTTATCACTTTAATTTTCAAAACAAGTCAACATTCCACATGTTCCATCTGTAAACTCTGTCCTGGGTCTAACTGCTGCACACTAGTTTAATCTTACCAACATCTCAGCTGATGGTTCCTCCTGGATCTGCTCTACAAGTCAGATTAGAAAGTCTGGTTATTCTGAATGAACATTTATTTTATAAAATTTGCTTTGACTGTGATTAACCAAGACTTACTTTGTCTTTTTATGCAGAACCAGATCAATGAGGACAACATACCATGACGATGAACAAGTACAACGAGATGATGACAATCGTGAAGGAACCTGAAAGACTGCAGCAGAAATACACATAAAACATAGACATTAACAGGACAATCTAAAATTCTTTTATATCTGTTGGTTCTATTCAGCAGCAGCTGCAGAATCTGTTGTTGGACCTAAAGGTGACAGTTTCTAGTATAAATTTAGGCTGCAGTCTAATGCAGAGCTGCTGACCTGTTGGGAGCATCTTCATCTGTGGTCGACGGTTTCTCTGTTTCATCTGTGGTCGACGGTTTCTCTGCTTCATTTGTGGTCGACGGAGAGACAAGTTCAGGACTAGTAAAAGTCTCAGGCTGAGCAGCTACATTTAGGACAAAGTAAGACAGCGTAAAAGAGACAATATGTTGAATATCTGTTGGATTTAAGATGACATCATTCATCAAATTGTGGTAATAACTGACAGACAGAACTTACTGGTGGACGGTTTCTCTCTGACAATTATCTGCACCGGCATCTGTAGATCTCCTCTGCTGCACCAGTACCAACCACTGTCCTCCATCTTCAGTCCGCTCATAGTCACTGTGAAGACGCTGGGAGGTGTCTCATTAATGAATACTGTGGTTCCATCTATTGATCCCTGTGACTGTGTCACACAGGGGCCACCCACCCGGCACCATTTAGCTTGTCCAGAGTTCTGATAGTAACATTTGATGGTTGTTTGTCCTCCAATAAATCCAGTTACCTCCTGATGATCCACATAGAGACTGGAAACATCTTAGAGAGAAGCAAATTCACCAGTAAACAGTATCCAACCTAAAGCTGGTTGACTAAGATGATAATGACGTTCGGTTCTTACCTCTTGTGACTGACATTTGGAAATATGTTCCAACATCTCTTCGTTCATTAATCTCCACAACACACCAGAATTTTGTATCCCTCTCTCACATCTTTTATGGTCACAGTAAAGACTTTTTTCTCTCTGTCATCAGAGAAAAACAAAACCTTCCTGAACTCTGCCAGTTTGTCTTAACTGCATATGAGCAGAACTCGTAAGGATATCCTTGACACAAGTATTTCACATGGCTGGTGTATTTTGGGTGGTACAGACATGGAATTGAGACGGAATCTCCAGCTTTCACTGACACTCTAGTGACTGTAGTGACGCTGTAAACTCCTGCAACGAGACCAAATGCATGAGTTGGACATCTTGTAGTAAAGATTCAAACAAGTGTAAATAGAAAGCCACCCAGTGACTGACCTGTGAGTCCAGTGAGGAGGAGAGAAATGCTGAGGTGAAGAGCCATGTCGCTGCAGCAACCACAATAAGACCAACAGAAGGCACGGCCGACTATTTAATGAGTTTCCACTTCCTGATTTTATGAAAATACATGTGTTAAAGAAATAGCAGCACCATTGTTTGGAGAATTGTTTTGTAAAAACCCATGAATATATTATCTGACTTGTACAACAATTTTGTGTTGTTTTTTGTATCTTGCAGATGAAATGTTATTTGCAAAGGTTTAATTTAATGTAAAGATGCTTTACATCAAAATCAATTTTCAGGCCATTAGTTCTTTAATGTGCATATTTCTATTAATATCAGTCTCACCTCTGTGACAAAACTCCATCCTTTATTCAGGGTAAATATCAACCAAGGTACGAACCTCCAGGCTGATGCAGATGCTCTGAATGTAACTGAGCATTATCTCATCCTTATTAAGACCCCTCCACACCAACCATGGAGGCCCAGAAAAGCCAGAAGAACTGGTGCAAACAGCCCCGTCAAATAAATCCATCTTCTGCCGCCCTGCTTCAACAGCAAGCTGCAACATGACAATATGTCCTCACCTGTGACGTGGCTGCAGTCACAGATGAGGATCTGCAACCTGAGAAGGAAAAGGCAAACCAAACTTACCAAGTGAGCCTGCTAAAATATTGAAAGTGATGTCATGTATCTCTCTTGTTGCTGCCAGACGACCCTCATGCCCGAAGAAATTGAGAGAAAAAGCAAAACTGCTTTTAAAACTTGGATTTCTGTGAGGAAAACTGTCAGGTGGAACTAGAAGAATTTTGTTGGGCCAAACATGTGGGACCTTTCTCTTTCACAGCGATACCAATTGTCCTCTAGACGGCGCCAGACACCTTCCAGAAGCGGACGGCCACAGTTCTCCAGACAGGCGATGCCTTCAATAATGTGCTGATCGTAATGAAAATGTGGGAAGAACATTTTCAGGATCAAATATTCCTATATGGGAAAACATGGTCTGATCATCAAATAGGTGATTCTATGGCAAGTGTTTGTTATACTGTGAGACTGAGGTAGAAACAGAGCCAAGAGCCCTGATCTGGAACAAGAAGATGAATCAGGTTCATGTCTAATGTATATGTTAATATGAAATGAACGGCTGCAGGTAAATAAATCAATAAAAACATACATTTTGTGACACCTGATGGAAGGGGTGAAATGGTTTAGACTTCTCACACCCCATTTCACACCTTTACTTACACAGTCATCCGGAAGGGGAAAGGTTGCGAAGTTATTGTTTTCTGTTCGTCGTTTGCATGACGGTAGCTATATATATATATACAGTGAGAGTAAAAAGTATTTGATCCCTTGCTGATTTTGTTGGTTTGTCCACTAATAAAGACATGATCATTCTCTACTTTTAATGGTAGATATATTCTAACATGGAGAGACAGAATATCAAAAAGAAAATCCAGAAAATAACTTTTAAGAAATTATTTTAATTTATTTGTTTTTCATTGAGGGAAATAAGTATTTGATCCCCTAGTATGCATTAGGAGTTCTGGCTTTCACAGACCAGTTAGACGCTCCCAAACAACTTGTTACCTGAATTGAAGACACCAGGTCTAACTAATCACCTGTATGTAAGACAACTGTTCACAGAATCAGACAATCAGACAGATTCCAAACTCTCCACCATGGGTAAGACCAAAGAACTCTCTCAGGACCTCAGAGACAGGATTGTTGACCTGCATAAATCGGGAATGGGCTACAAAAACATTAGCAAATTGCTGGGTATTAAAGTAACAACTATTGGTGCAATTGTGAGAAAATTTAAGAAGTATAACATGATCATCAATAGACCTCGGTCTGGTGCTCCACAGAAGATTTCACCTCGTGGGGTGGCAATGATCATGAGAACAGTGAGAAATCAGCCTGCAACCACACAGCAGGAGTTAGTGAATGACCTCCAGGCAGCTGGGACCAAAGTCACCAGGAAAACAATTGGCAACACTTTGCGCCGCAATGGATTAAAATCCTGCAGTGCCTGAAAGGTACCCCTGCTTAAGAAGGCACATGTTGAGGCTCGCCTAAAGTATGCCAATGATCACCTCAAAGATGCACAAAGTGATTGGGAGAAGGTTCTGTGGTCAGACGAGACCAAAATTGAACTATTTGGCCTAAACTCTACTCGTCATGTGTGGAGGAAGAAAAATGCTGCCTATGATCCCAGGAACACTGTGCCCACCGTCAAGCATGGAGGTGGAAACATTATGTTTTGGGGGTGTTTCTCTGCCAAGGGCACAGGGCTACTTCACCGCATCACTGGGAAGATGGATGGAGCCATGTACCGTGCAGTGCTGAGGGACAACCTCCTCCCCTCTGCTAGGAAGCTGAAAATGGGCCGTGGCTGGGTCTTCCAACATGACAACGACCCAAAGCATACAGCAAAGGCAACAAAGGAGTGGCTCAAGAAGAACCATATTAAGGTAATGGAGTGGCCCAGCCAGTTTCCGGACCTCAATCCAATTGAAAATCTATGGGGAGAGCTGAAGGTCCGAGTTGCCAAGCGACAGCCCACCAACCTTAATGATTTAGAGAGGATCTGCAAAGAAGAGTGGGCCAAAATTCCCCCTGATATGTGTGCTAACCTTGTGGTTAACTACAACAAACGTTTGACCGCTGTGCTTGCAAACAATGGCTTTGCCACCAAATATTAAGTGCTTTTGGATAGAGGGATCAAATACTTATTACCCTCAATGAAAAACAAATAAATTAAAATTAATTCTTTAAAGTTATTTTCTGGATTTTCTTTTTGATATTCTGTCTCTCCATGTTAGAATATCACATCTACCATTAAAAGTATAGAATGATCATATTAGTGGTGTA